>NW_027657215.1:0-36672 GCF_964235325.1 Thermobia domestica | reverse complement strand
GACAAGTCAATTGTTCCTATATTACTCTCGGCCCCTTGTCGGACATTCCCTCGTCCAAAATAGAAGAGGTGGGAGTGGAAGGGTCAAAATGTGAAACGGAGAAAAAAAAAAAAAAAATAAATAGAGATAGCGTTCGTGATTGTACGCTTCAGTGTTGATTGCGCGGTGGGGTAGTGTTCTTTCGTTTTCACTTTGGTTTGTTTTGACTGTGTGGAAGCAATAATGTTGAATTTAAGTTGGCTGTTTGTCCTGAAGATAAGTGTGGATCTTCGAAGTGTATCGTAGATTCTGATTGTGATGTACGACAGCCTGGGTAGAGCGTTCCGTCTCCTCCCTAAAACGAATCAAGGTTTACTGCTGGTCCGAACAAAAGACAGGAAAGACTCAACTCCTTATATTTGACTTCCATCGGAAAACAAATACTGTGAAACAAGATAAAAAGTACGCTACGAGTTTTATGATGGTGTTATTTCGAAATTTACGATAGGAAACCTGTTTCGATTTCCATGAGGAAACCTCATGTGCTTCGAATCCCACGTAAACCGTAGGTCCAGACTCATATATTCTCGCTGTTGAAAGGGACACTAATATCAAATCAAATCAAACGAACTTTACAAAAAAAGACAAGGAGACTGGAGTTTGCGTTGAAATAATTACAAGTGATTGCAAGAAAGTAATAGGAAACAAATTTCATAGTTTATACGAAGTTCCAACTATTTTACTGGGGTTAAGTTCCAAAGCTGGTCGTCCATTTGAAGAAAATTTTGAAAGTTTACCGGGAAGAAATTAATAATTTGCTTATTTCTGTGCTTCATATTGTATAAGGAGAGCGAAAGTTGTGTTTATTTTCTTATATAAACAGTTCTAAACATGGAACTATTTGGCAAACGGAGGGAACTACTTGGCGTAAGGTTAGGATTATGGAAATGCAATGAGCATGTGTTTTGTAAACATAGTTGGTGATAATCAGGAAAATGTAGTAAAAGTCAGTAAAACTCATGGCTTAATAAATCTAAAAATAGATTATAGAAAATGCGGTAAGCTAATACATGTAAAGGAACGTGGAGAAAGTTATAATTGTCAATGTAACAATAACAACCAACACGGCGGCAAGGTTCTAGCTAGAACACATGTCCCCCTTCCCATTTAGTAGTAATAAAGACAGAAAACAGCGTGCTCTGCGGGGCTCAAACCCACCTTCGTTCGCTAACGCTCGCTCGGCAATACTATTTGAATTAAATATTAAACTTTAGTACACAATGGAAACAATTATTACGCTTTTAGCCAAAAGCAAAGCGGACGACCAATTTCGGAATAAATGCCTTTTATTGTGTCAACCAATAAATAACCAATATTCCCATGTATTTATCTATTGTGTTTAGTGTCCAACGATTATGCACCAAGGCTAAAGGAGACGACGAAGCTGATGATAAACTAAATAATGGAACGAAGCAAGTGGGAGGAAACGAGAAAACCTTGAAAAACACCGACACACACAGTGCTCGTTTAGCACAAAGCCCACTTGGCGGGCAGGATCGAATCACGAGCCCCATTGAGCCTCCACAGCCTATTAAGTGTCACCGGGCCTAACATACACTGTTATAATTAGCATATACATTTCGAATAAAGTTCTTGTGTAAGTATACAGTTAAGATGTTCAGAAATATGGAATATAGTGAGAAATTTTGCAGAGTTAAGATATCCTATACAAGCTGCAGTAAACATGTCTAAATTTCCAGGATACACCACTATAGCATACTTGTTTTTACTGGCCACCTGGCACAAGTTTGTTCGCTTTTTCGTTGTTTTTTATTAGATACATCCAAACGTTTAGTTATACTCCTAAGTGCAAGCACATGAGTTTGCAGCAATATTATTAATATGTACGCAATTATTTAAGAATGTGCGAGGGAATAACAGTGCAGAAATTCTTAGGAATCATTCAAAACATGGGTTTTTAAATACGTTTTTAGCCTACACCCAATCATGCATATACAAGACCTTTAGGGGAAGGTTCTAGATTACTGGTTCCCCATATAGGTTAATAGCTGGGTTGGTATCTTCCTGTACCAAACTTTAATAATTATTTCACATAATATTAACCAGCGAGCGTTAGCGAGTAAAGGTGGGTTAGGGCCCCGCAGAGCACGTTGTTTTCTGTCTTTATTACAGCTCAATGGGAAGGGCGAGCAGTAATCTAGAACCTACCAGCGTCTAGCAACTCTCTTTGTGTTCTATATTGTCAATTTGTAGGGAAATACCTTCCCGTTACTTGCTGAACGTCTTCAAAACACATCACAGGAAAAATCCAGGCGTATGTTATACCTTACAATGTTTACACTTTTAGTACTATTGACTTCAGTAAACTTGAACGCACTTAATTTTAAACACATAATAATCTCCCTTACACATTAATTAATATCTGCATTGCTTCACGAGTTAAACTACATCACATTTATATAATAAATATTTAATTTTCCCGTCCACTTCCACTTTTTAGCATAAACATTTCAATTTTACCGTCACCAATGAAACCCCTTATTTCCCGCGTTTTCTTCTTCTTCTTTTAATTTTAAGTACTCGCACTGGGCGCCCACAAATGTACAAGTAATTTTTGTGTTGCTATCCAATAATCCTGATGAAAAAAATATTTTAAAATGTCTCAAATCAACTACAAAAAAAAAAAAAAAATCTAATGGCAGCAAATACTTTTAAAAACATGTCTAGAGTTATAGTACATTGTCTTAATTATTTTTAAAAAAAATATTGTAAAAAACTAATATCAATTTTGGGGTTATTAAAATTCCGCGGGAGTACTGCTGTCATAAAATGGGGCGAGTACTTACGGGTTAAGAAAATAAAAGATAAGCTGAATCTCATCGGAATAAATGTTTGCTTCAAGAACTTTCCGATTTAGGAGCTAATTCCGAATTACTCTTCGCAAAAATTTTACACACAGTCAGGCAAGTGTCATTATAGCTGGTATGATGATTATCGCAAGCTAAATTGCAAATGTAGTGTTCCGTTGACGAAAACCATTATGGAATGGGGATCGTAGCAGATCCCGTTGTATTTTTCGTTTTGATTTTGATAGTAGGGCCTAGTGCTCGTCTGTTGTGCCCGATAGCTTAAAAAAGGACGATACGAGTGGCGGATCTAGAACGTAAAATCTGGGGGGCAGCCAATACCCAGACTGTGATAGGCAGTGGCGTATTTACGATTTTGTTTCGGGAGGGGCTTTGCTAACTTTTGGGGGGGCTTTGCCTGGAAATGTGAAAATTCTGCAAGATATTTCATTTACTTTACTATACTAAGTAAGACTTCGGGGGGGGGCTTAAGCCCGGAAGTCACCCCCCTAAATACGCCACTGGTGATAGGTACATATAAACTTTCAAATATATAATAGCCTAAATTATTTTGTCCCTGAAAAAACTGGGAGGCCTAGGCCTTCCCGGTCCTGGCCAAGATCCCCCACTGGATGATACCATGGCCGGCTTTAATTAAGCAGTTATAGAGGCCATGATGATGCATATGAGAAGAAAATTATTTTGCGTGTCGTTTTGTTGGTAAACAATTTCCGATGTAAGTCGAAGAACTATACTCTTTTTGCTGCAGTAAATTATATTTGAAATACGCAATAGCCAGAAATAGGCTAGAAAACGTATCTGGTTCCATTTCATCACATTCTGTATTTCGAATAGAGTATTTTTTTCTATAATAAAAGTATAATAAGCTTCTTAACTTTAATGTCCTTCTTTCAAACTATTGCAAAATGTCCACTGTTAAATTCCACGATAATGTAAATGTTTTATAGTATTATTTTGGCTTTAATTCTTTTAGCGATTTTTCACCCCAAATTATAGTAATTTCAACTTTCATTTAGCGACTTTTGTGTCAATGCACTGGCAGCACTGTTGCGAACAATAGAGAAGCGTGCGGTGCGGCGAATGTTGAACATGTGGGTTGTGTGTTGTGCTCTGAAATATCTTAAATGTTGACTTTTCTTAAGAGAATTGAGTGATAATGTACTCACATTTGATTATTTTCTTGTATCATGTGTAAATTAAGACGGAGTGATTGGTGATCTCTAAACAATGAGTACATGCCGAGTACACAACGTAAGATTTTACGATGTCAACCCAAAGGCCATTCACTGTATGTGCTATGAAGCAAATAGTAGAAGACTTGCTCTATCAAGGTGAGGAAATATAAAATAATCGTGAATGTCAGTCAATTAGGTTGAGATTAACTGCATAATAATAATAATAATAATAATAATAATAATAAACTAGAAAAATGACGTGCAGGTTTACTTTCCGCACATCAGTCGAAATAATTGTTGAAAAAATGTAATTTTACCAATTTTCTCCTTATTGTCCCCTAAAAGATTAGCGGTGGGCGACCTGATATCATCTCACGTGGCATGAAATTCAAGGGAGCCACCAGAAGTTTTTGTTGAAAGATTACATACAATTCTTTTACGATTTGAGTATAAATACGGCTTCCGGATGTATAGCGTAAGAACTACAGTGCGAAAAACTGAAAATAAGCTGTGCTAGGTGTCCACTGAAAAATACGAATGCTAACTAACCGAGTGAGGGTATGGTGAAGCTGGTGCGTCGCTGAGCCCGTGCGACAGCGCGTGATTGCGTCCGAAGGAAGCAGGCACGTCAGCGATTGTGGATATGCGCGCAAGCGAGGTTAGTGAAAAGAAGTGGGTTTTGGCAATTATACGAGTTTCAATAGCACTTGTCATGATTTCATACTAGTAACGCTTCACTTGTAAACGTAAAATATATGTTTTGTACACTTTGCAGAAATATTATGCCGCCTGTGGAAAATAGCATCTAGTATAGCTATCTATCATATGCACTCACTCATTTTAACCGTCGTAAAGCACTTGTAATTATTTGACACTAATAGCCCTACACTTGTAGACTTAAAATACAGCTGTATTAGTTCGTATTTAATTCGGTCACCTGCAGAAATTTGTTCCTTATAAACATGTCTTTTCATGCAAGGTGTTGAATTTTACCTGTAAATCCTCCATAATATGGTGCGCTAAAACTAAATCTGCACCCTAAAATGTACTTTGTAGGACTGTATACCTACTTTTGAGCCACCCTGTATAAAATAATCGTGAAATATCAGTCATTTAGGTTGACATTAACTGCATAATAATAAGCTAGAAAAAAAAAATGATCTGAGGAACAATTGTTTGTCGTGATTCTGTGTTCCATAAGCAGGGTTGGATTAACCCGTCTAGAGGTCCGGGGCTAGAAAAAAATATGTGTCCTCTGCTGACTTCACCTAATACATTTCTGGGAAAATACAGTAGTAAAATTAAGGGAATATGTTTCATACTTTTGGGTATTTTTGTTTTATGCTAATGATTGTATTTTCATAATTGTCTTTAGATAACCAGTTGAGATTTTGATTAGAGTGGAGGCCCCTGTCCACTTAGCCCCTCTAAACCCACTTTAATCCGGCCATGTCCATAAGAATGGCGTCCTTTAGAAATTTGTGCAAGTTTTTACCTTGATCATTTTATTCAATAAATCGTTCAGTCAGTCGATTTCTGGGGAAACGTGTGCTTAGATTTTTTCGGGGTTCTTTCGTTTCCTCCAACTTCCGTTATGCCAAAATTCTCATTCATCTCATCACCCCCCTCTCTCTCTCACTCTCTCTAGTACAGTGCTCGGTTGTTAATCGGGCATTACTTCAGCAGATGGTACGACTAAATTTTGACACATTTCTTGCATTTTCTCGTTTCTTTCTACATAACATGCACTAAATGAGGAACTAGTGCATAAACCACGAACCAACTTGTGCAAGGTGGCCACTAAAAAGCACGAATACTATCTAACCGAGTCAAAGCAGGAGCGCAGCAGCGGGGCCCGAACGGTAGCAGGCGCGTCAGCGACGGGGGTATACGCATAAACGAGGATAGTGGGAAAATACTTAAAATATCCGTGGTAATTCTTACCTTCAAAACGATTTCACTGTTTTCGCGGGTACAAATGGCCCGCTGCGAGAAGAACTTCGTGAACAACAGTCGATTTTGCTGTAGATTGATTGAAAACATATTCGGATTAGTAACTTTCGAAATGATCTTTCTTCTATCCTATTGTGATAATACCGTATATTTGCATTACATCCATTGCCCACGTCCATGACTAACATAGGAACCGGAAATTCCTGACGTTTATTTCTACCCTATTTGCATTCTTGTATTCTTCCGCTTCAGTAAATAGTTACACATACAATACTTTCATTGACATTCAAAATCTATTTCAATATGCTGTGCAATGACAGAAATTACTTATATTAACGCACTCATTCCTTCACGAAAAATGTTTCACATCGTATTGTACCTATATTTTTTTTTTTTTTTTTTTTTTTTTTTTTTTTTGAATCGTCTTCTCAAGTGAACCTCTTAATCGTGTGTCATTGAACTAAACATAAAATATAATGTTTAAAAGAATGTCGCACACACTTTGCACCACTGACACCCGCTTATGTCGATTGCTAGGAAACAGAAAGTAGACAATTTTCAGAGTAAAAAGAGAATAAAATGAAATCTTCGACTTCAACGTTCCACGATTATGCATATTAGCGTAAGGAAGACGAGGATTAAAGCAAGTGGGTGATGGTGGAATAAAAAAGTGGGAGGTAACGGGAGTCTGAGAAAATCCACAAGGATGATGTCTACCACAAACTTACTTGACCGGGGATCGAGCCAGGTACCCTACACACCAGAGGTAAGCACTCTACCACTGAACCACCATGCGCCCTAGAGTAACAAGGAGATGAGTAAATCTATGTAATATAGAATATATATAAGATCCCCAATTACTCAAATTTTTGAGCCAGTCATCCTGACTAAGATTCGTTTAGTTTCCCTCAAGACATGTCAGTCAAATACTGGAATATTATACCTCAAGTTCAGGGGCTAGAGGTAAAAACGGCTTATTAAATAATGACTTTTTAAAATTAAAAATAGATTTGTAGGAGAACTGAAATGTTGGATTTTTTAAAAAAATATCATTTTCAATTGCTAATCTACTTTCTCACAACCGCTTTAGGATTGAAGGGCCGTTGTAACACATGATTATTATACTATACGTCACATACTCCACCAAATACGCAAGAAGAATACGAGATTTGGTAGAAATTCTTGATCTGATTGCCATTAGTATTGAGAAGATATACCTCTAGTACCGGTAATTTCGTTTTTCTGAGTGAGTCGCTTTCGATTTGTAATTAATTGATACATGCAGAAAGTCATTGTGTTATTTGCTTTTCGTAATACGCGAGTATGTACTACAAAAACAAAGGGAATGTGGTCTCATTGCTTTAGAGACTATCTGAAATACCCATTCCTTTGACAGGAAGAATTAGGTTTATGGAAAATACTTGAGCCTCCTCTCTCCCTTGGATATGCACATCAATAATAAGTGTAATTATAAAAACTTCATAAAATACTATATTTTTGCTCCAAATTTTGAAATCTTCTCCCTAAGGATTCCCCTTTAAGCAAAGTTACATGATAAAATCCCAGCTTGAAGTAAATACTAACTATAGGGGAGACCAGGGTAATAAGAGACATAGGTTATAAGAGACACAACCAAAAAATACCCTAAATATCAAATCAAAATTTAAAAAAAAAAAAAAAAAATAGTAATGAAACCATCAATACCTTTACTTTCCTACACCACTTGTATTTATGAACTAATATGAATTTTTATATTGTTGTCACGCTATGCAAAAATACCTTCACTTACCACGAAAGTTCGTGACTGTTTCAAAATAAAATTTTATTGTGAAAAGTGTTATGTGGAAATTACTGCTATGTAACTTTGTGACTAAGATTATGAAGATTGATGCGCATGTGACGAGTATAACCTGCTAGTTTTTTGTATATAGAAAATAAATAGGAAAATTCCTACTCTGGCAATCCAGTCAGTCTGTATATAGGTAGTGGCAGTGGAGAATATGCTTTGGATCAACTAATTTCATCGTCCTGCGAAATCCTGCTAGAAGGTCCAGCTTTTTCCAGGGAACATGGTAGCAGACAGTGGCTTCACTATAGGTGTTAGCACTGTGTCCTGGTACACATTGGCAAATGTTTTAACACCTTTTTTGCAAAAATGCAGCTGGGTTGTGTCTGAGTAGCTCACTCCCCAGCAAACCATCACCGAGGCAGGCTGATGTGCCCTCTGAACCCTTGGAGCTGCCTCAGCAGCTGGAGTAGATGACGTGGCATATACACGGTCATTTTGGGCGTTGTAGGCCTGCTCAATTGTGAACACCTTTTCGTCAGTGAAAAGAATTTTTCTGTGCAGATTGTTGGCGTAACGCTGCAACAGTCTCTTTGATTTAAGGACCCTCTGCGACATTACTGTTTGGGTCAGAAAGTGACCAGTCCGCCTCTTATACGCCCGTAAATGTAGTTCACTCCTGAGCACACGAGACACGGAATTTCTGCTGATGTTCATCTCAGCAGCCATCACACTTTGTGTTCGAACAGGATTTCTTTGAATTCGTGCTGCGACTGCTTTCTGGGCCTGCGGGATTCGTACCGTTCATGGTGTGCCACTCTTTGCGCGGTCAGCTGCCGTTCCAGTCTCGGTTTATCGCTGTATGGCGCGATACACGAATCTCTTGCTGATTTGTAGGGGTTTCAGGAGGTTGAAAATCTCACCTGCTGTCTTGCCGACCTTATGTAGTGCAATTACTGCTACACGATTTTCGTAATCGCCCACTGCATCAGAACTCAGTACAATATCAACGTATGCCATGAACAGTCAAACACACACTAAATGCATCTTCCGCTTTATACACAGATGGCAGCACTGTGCCACTCCGGATGCCAACAGCGCCACTCCAAATTTTGTGACAGTATTTATGATATAACTAGGTACATATAGGAAGCTGAAGATTAAAATTACATACAAGTTTCTATGTATAGTCAGAAACAATATTAACTATAGGTTGGAGCTGTCATTTCTTATACATTCAACATATACTTAATATCGTTTCTGACTATACAGGTTTCACTTGTTGAAATTAACTACTTTCTACCTTGCTCGGACTGTCAAGAGTTGCCAGAACATATGATCCAATGATAATTTGATGTTAAAAGTCCTTACACAATTTCGCTGTAATATACCCTGGATACCATTGATGTTTGAAGTTGTAAATTTTATTCCCGAGTATAATGCTACTTGTTCTCTTGTGTAATTGAATTTATAGTTAAGAATTTCGATACTGAATTTTGTTTTTTGTACTCTATTGATATGATTGATACACGTTCCTTTCTACAAACGAGTAATTTTCTATAGTACGTTTTCATCTTTAAATCTAGGTTGTGAAATGTTCAAGTGTTTTGATAATCTAGATACCGCTGCATTCCCTTTTGCATCTCTGAAATGTTCTTTACTCCTGTTTTTTATATTCAATTTAGTCATGTGAGTGTATGATTTATTACATTCACAACTGATTTCCGATACATCAGGGTAGACCAAATCATCAACAAAATAGCTTTTATAATCGGCAGGGGACTTTTCCAGACTTTGGGAGTGATTTAAATGAAACTTCGAAATCAAATTTATTAACTGCCGTATTTTTTGGAATCTCAGGCTTGGCCATAAGAAAATATTTATTTATCGCTAGCACCTATAAGTCATTATACCGGTAGAGTTGTTTGTATCTTGATCGTGTTTTTCAAAGTTTCTATTTTTTTTTCAGTTACCCAACGATTTAATGCCGTTAACATTTTATATATAATTTTTATTTATTTCTAGATCAAGAATTGTCATCAGTTAATCTTTGAGATCAACTTTTAATGAATCCTCTGTACATTCTTAAGAAAAAAGTTGATCCAAATTTCAGTTTCATTTTGTAAGATTGTGCCGATTTATTTATTTATTTTAATGAATACCACTGTGTTCTATTGACATTACTATACCCTAGAATTATGGTTCAAATCAGGATTTATTGGCGAGTTTTGATAGGTGACACTGAAATCCAGTTGATTAGTATAATTTTATTTTTTTTTATATATAATAAAATCATCGTATAATCGAATACTTGTCGAAATTAACCAGTATTTAACATTTGGAATGTGAACTTTCTTACAGTTATGCACTCCATTATTACTTCAGAATAGAACGAGTAACGCAATTGTGAATAGCAGTGACCATATCTTCTTTCGTTTTATTTCAGAGCTGATAATTCCCTGGAAATTTGGGACATGAAATTTGTTCCACACATTGAGAGAGTAATACCAGGGTCTGCAGAACGTTCCATTGAAGCGATAGTATGGTGCGACGAGCGACTTTTTAGCACAGGCCTGCACGGTTTTATTGTGGAGTATGATTTATTATCGCTTTGCAGTAAGGTTAGTACCTTTTCTGAGTGTTTTATATTTAAATCCTTCCTCTCTCCGTTTACTTGCTGCCTATACGAGGTATTCTAGATTGGTTGGATTGGAGTTGAGCGTGTCTTTCAACACCGAGACTAATATGAGACGTCAGCCTAGAGTTTAAGATGGAATCCGAATCACCGTAAAGTGTTCAATTTTGAAGGTTTTTCACCGGGAATCGAACCCGAGACCGCATTCACCAAAAGCGTGCACGCTGTCTAGCGGGGAGGGCTACTTTTCAGATTCGTATTACAATGTTGGGAGATAATTTTACGTACGAAAACACGATCGAAACTCATTTAGTTTCTAAATTACTAGCCCCGCAGTGTGTGGGGAAACAAGTCGACATCATATACCACTACCACTAAATGTTTAAGGAATTCGTGTATACAATATTAAAGGAACAATACTTCAACTAGCCAATGGTATCCAATTCAGGTAGTGAGCTCTTCGTGGTTATATGGAAGACATGCATTCGATTCCCAGTGGGAGCTCATGTGGTTCGGATCCTACGTTAAGCTAGTTGTAACTCCATATCTCATATAGCGTCACTGCTGAAAAGTACGCTAAACTCTAATCCAGGCAGTGGGAATGCTGTACAAGTGATTTTCAGTTTGACTTGTCTTTTCAGAGTAGATTATTCGACACTGTCTGTTTTCCTTTTGAAAACTTCTTTCACAACTCTAGAAAGATTCTAAGTTTGAGTATGACTTGTTTAAAATCGTCTGTACCAGCTTCCCTCAAGCAGCTAGCAGAGATCCTGGTTGTCATACTTTCCAATCAGAAATGATACATGCAAATAATACTTTAATGAATTTACGGTATATTTTTGTTTAAACACTTGGATGGTCCTTGGTCACACATACTGAAAGGATTAGAACTCAGTTGCCAACAACAGTAATAATAATAAAATAAAATAGTCTGTTTCCCAAATGAGACCAGAAGTTGGGACAAAACAATCAGTGTAAATGGATATTCCATTGTGTAAAATATTCTTCTTTTAGGGCACTTAGCCAGTTGCATTTTCTAGTAAGTGCGTCATTACCAGTATTCGAAAAACTTCCTTCTGACCTTTGTGCCCCAATTTGATACCTAGGCTTATATGTTTCGGCCTTAATTTAGCTAGGCGCCAGACTCGTGTATTTCCAGTCGCCATTGCAACCTAGCTTCCAGGATATTTGGAGCCCTGACCCGTACCAATTGAGAAGTTCTTAAAAGCTGTCTCAGGAAAAGGAACCACTAATTTATGTATTATGAGGTTTGCACCTTTGTCAAGAGTTCTTCGTAAACAACTGTAAGTTTAGTTGTTTGTTGAAGAACTTATTCAGACTAAATTTCTAAGTCCATACTAAACGTTAAATAATTCTGAGCTATGAGCATAGGCGTGCGCAACGTGGGTGCCATGGATGCCTTTTTTATGTAGAATTATTACAAACTGAGAAGAGATTACGTGTAAATTATTTCCCGTCTGCATGTGTGCCGTGCGTCGCCGACGCAGCGTCGGGTGCAATGACGCTATCTTTTCTTAGGGGACAGGGGGGAGGACGACATTCCATATGGTGGTACTTTAGATCTGGCACCCACATTCCCAATGTCCTGCGCACGCTAGTGGCTATGAGTATAGTGAAAAACAAGGAAAGTTCGACAGAAAATCATCAAAACTGAAACACAATATATTTTGTCGCATGGAATGAGATGGAAAGCCACAGAACATGCGAAAAAAAAAAAAAACTTGAGGAAAAGAGTTTATCATCATAACTGACATGAAACATTGTCTTCTAGAGCTATTACTTCACTGAAATGAGTGGAGAATGCTACAAAGTGGTGAAATCTAGGATTATTGTTTCTTTCTTCAGGAGGAAAGAAAAAAAGATGAATCCTCAAATTAAAAAGCAGTACATGAAATTCCGTGTGTGCCTACAGAAAGAAACGAAAATGAAATCGTGGTTTCCACTAACCTGGAAATCCTGGAAACCCTGAAAAAAATCAAGAAATTTTAAGAATGGACTTTTACCTCTCAGAACCCATTTCTCTTTTTGCCTTAGCCTATTTAAAATATACATTATTTAATAGAGGATATTTTATAAACTATTTTTTTAAATTTCTCTATCTGTGTTTATTCACTACACATACACACTATGTACATCTACATGCATAGTAGATAAAAAAAAAAAAAAATCGGAAGAAAACATGGCTTTTTTTACATTATATATAGACCTGGAAATTTGTAAATTGCGATCTGGAAAACAAGGAAAGTCAGGGAATTCGTGCACCCCCAATAAGTGGGAACCCTGGAAATGAACTCTTTCAGTTTTACATCCTGAAGTTAATGCCGTGTAGGCTAAAAGAGACTGTGACAATAACAATGAATGAAATGGTGAAATGAGGGAAGTAGAAGGATCCCGAGAAAACCCACCCATACGGTGTTTGTCAGCTACAAAGTCCACTTGGCGCAAACTGGGATTGAACGAGGAATCCCCGCACCAGAGGTGAACACTGCACCACTGAATCACCACAGCTCCATCCAGAAAGAAAAGTAGCCACAGTTAATAACATTTTCACAAACATAACCATTAATTAACATTATTCAAATTATGGAACCGCCTCACATTTATTAGAAATAGAATCTAAGCATATATGCATGTCACATCAAAGTATTCGTTTTAACCTTATTCAGTAAGTAAAGTCTTAAGTTCAGCTTTCTACTGTGAAACCCTTTAGACAAAAATTACTTACAGCGAAATGCAAATGATGATAATGATTTTTTTAAAAATTTTATTTAAGAGTGATAAATTTAATTGTAACCAAATTGTTCCGGATAGAAATGTCGTTTTGATGTTCCTTCTCTCTCCTTTTTTGGCACTTCTTTTTATATGCAAGTTAGCAACTTTGTTTTCTTCTGCTGTTACTGTAGTTCTTAAATAGCAAATGGGAATATTGTTGTACTCATACTTAGGAAACCTCGCGTACTGAAAGAATAGAAACATTTCACAGGTGTGGAGGCTTATTTGCAAACAGAAGGTGATATACCCTTACTTCTTCATTCTACGTAGGTAATTTTTGCTCCGCACATACTCAGTAAATCAGTTTCATTTTCGTATCTTTTGTTCTCCAAAACTCCAGCAGAGAGCCGAAAACGTATAAGAGCAAGAATTGTTCAGTAATATTAAGTAGAAAGATCAATAATAGTTTATGGATTGCATGGATTGCAATCAGATGTTTTAGCTTATAATGTAAATACATAAAGCTCATAAAGCTATGAAATAATAATAATAATAATAAATAAAAAACTGGAAATATTTTGTATATTTTGCTAGTGTTGAACTTCCAGATATGACAAAGGTGCACGTGATTGAATACATATGATTAACATTTTTAGGTAACAATCATGATTGTATGGTCGTGCATCTTTGCCAGTTATTTGATTTCTTTGAACAGATGTACAGACGTTGAAAGAAGTGTCACTCTCTCAGGAGCATGTAATTTTGAAATAATATAGTTTGTTTTCACAATATTCTTTCTTCAGAACATAATTTTTCGTATTTACATAGTTCTTTTATTCCTGATTTTTTCTGTTTAAATAATCTTCTCTGTTAACTTTACATATTTTTTCTATTTAACTTAACTAGAGTTCTGGTGGACAGCTATTTTTGTTTGGTTGTTTTGATGTATTTTTTATTTTTATAGTGGGTTGATTAATTTTTCCCTTTTTTCTCCTCAATACTCACAGTACAAAGTCTCTGTAACTGCTGGTCCAGCATGGTGCCTTGGGATTAATAAGAACAAAACGTGTTTAGCGGTAAGTACTTATTTTTAACAAATAAGATTCTCACATCCATACCCTCTCCATAATTTAGCAGTTCCAACAATCTTCATCTCAGCCAAAGTTTGGAGAGAAACAAATACGGTGTGCTAATGTATCGCTAATTATGGGAAGCTTTAATGTTTATCTGTTTAATAAAAAGATTTTTAAAAAAAATTGTACTATTCCTTCTGTTATCCAGGTTGTCTGCCGTGAATTCGATTTAAAGCATAAAAGTCAGTTTGATTATAAAAAACATCAGTGCTACCAATGAGATCATTCAAAATTCCTACAGATTCGTAAATGAAATCACTAAAATTTCACTAGAAAATGTGGCGATTGGAAAATATCACGAGAGCCTCGCTTTGCTAAGAAAGATCACAATATGTTAGCTGATTGTAGACTACATACTAGTGTGCATAATGTTGGAAAGCTACCAATTCCACACAATGAAAAAAGACATTTTATGAGTACACGTACTGTTTGAACGACAATCTCAGGGCCCAGTTAGTGTGCGCAGTAGCTAATGAAGCCATACACAGGAAGTTAATAAATATTTATCCTCTATCTCATTCCTGTATTGAAGATAGTTCTCAGCGGAAAGCACTTTGAAACCAATAACGAAATGAAGAAGTTCTGCGTCCCAAGATTATGTCTGCTAGGCTAAAGGAGGCGGTAATTATGAGAAATGAATGAAGAAGGTGGGAGGAAACGGGAGAACTACAAGAAAACCCGAGCACGCGGTGTTTGCCCATCACAAAGCTCACGGCGCGAACTGGGATCGAACCAAGGACCTTATGCACCAGAGGTGAAAGATCTACCACTGAGCCACCGCGGCCCAGTAACGAAATGAAGACAGCCGTGAAGGATGTTTTTCCGAATGCAGAACACGCATTTATTCCAAAGCGGAGGGAGGGTAGGGGTAGGGTTAAACCTTGAAAAGCGGTATGACAAATGAACCAGCGTCCTTGGTTCTTACCTGGAAAAATGAAGAATCCATCTTCCTTATTTTCGTATTATATTATTTATCTTGCATAAACAACTCTGTCCATAGCAGTCAGATAAATTTTTTTCTGACACTCTCGTATATTATAGGAAGTATATTAAACTGTACCATGCATGTTAGGAGATTAAAATGTAATAATTCTAACAAGCAAAATTTAGTAAAGTGTTAAAGTGGAAAGTAAAGGAAAATCATAATTTGGCCAGGAAAAATCTGGAAATTTTGTGATAACGAACTTGTGTAAATTCCCTAATATGTGTGTGTGTTGACGGTCTTCCTGATTTTTTTTCTTTCCTTAAGAACGTTGTAACACAATAACTTCCCTTCTTCCTACGATTTTGGATCAGATGAAGATTGCATTAATTTAATAATTTAAACAGTAGTGTCAGTTCATAATAAGAATATAGAAGTAAGACTGTATTTGTATCAAAATAAGCTTTGTGCCTAATATTACCAAATAATTTGTCGAGTTCCATTGAAAAGTGTTTTCCTTCTTACGGTGTTGCTTCCAGTTATCGTAGAAGTTCACGAAGCTATCCGTGTAAGCAAACGGTCTTATACCCTAATTCGAATCAATTTCTCTTTAATTTACAGTAAACTATATACAGATTACATTCTTCATTCAGAAATTACTGGGGAAAGAAAATTTATCGGAGAGAATTCACTTTTGAATATGAGTGTTCACTATGCAGTATAACAAAATAGCATTAAGTATAATCTGCTTAGAAATAGAACGCCTCATTTTTATTTAGGTTTTGTCGATTACTGCATTACGAAAGATGTAAATTCGTATGTTGCTTCTACTAGACAGAAATCATGTATCCCTTTTTTCCCGAATTGATATAAATTCAGTCCATTTGAGAATTACCATTAAATTCCTTTCATGAATATAGGAGAATGCTTTTTCTTAGTTTCCAGTGTTAATTGAGGTGTAAAATACCTTGGATTTTGAATTTTGTCAGGAAACAATCAAAAATATTCATTCAGTGATAGTATAATTTGTCACAACGCAAGGGCAGCCAGAGAAGATAGTTCCTCCTCACTTTAAACTTATCTTGTTTTCATTGTGGGAAAATCAAAAGCCTGTGTGTGTGGTGTGCTGAATCTAGATATACAACAGAATTGAATTTTGATCCAAGTAAAAGTAGGTAACGTTTTATTTCTATCACTTCCGGGTTGAATATTATGGGGCGTTTACACTTGGTCGATTTAGTCGCACGACTAAATCGACTCGCTGCATTTGCCACTAAAGCGAAGCAACTAGGCCGAATCAGATCGATGGATGTGTTCAATTATTTCAACCACAGAAAATAGAACGTCTTTCAATTCAGTTGCCAGTCGATTAGTCGCCTTCGATCAACAAGCAATTAAGTTGAAGTCCCGTTTGCACGGTCGATTAAGTTGAAAGTGACGTCAATTCAACTGAATCGAACGCAAATCGACTAAGTGTAAACGCCCCATTACTTCCCTAAGCGAACTCGATTTCTAACTTTCGAGCCTCTATATTCTGACGAAATTTGGTGGTCATCCAAGTAGTGCTTGAGATTCTTTTCGTCTCTTGTAGGGACGGACAGAAACAGGGTGAATATGTAACGGAATTTTGATAGACCAGTTTCCTGTACAGACTTTGTTCTTAATTGTAGTAATGTGTCTACAAAATAAAATAAAAGTAGTTTTTGGTTTCTCCTCATAAACATTCGAGAAAATTCTAGAGGGGGAAAAGATTACTGTCAGTATTAAAATTTTCTTCTTCAATGTTTTTTGTCAGAGAGGGAAATCCGTCAGTTCACACACTGGGAAGAATAAACGCTTTAATGACTTTAGTAACAATTTAGTACCATCCATGTGTCCTTAAAAAAGAAAAAGAAAAAGTGCTTAGATTAATTCGTTTCCTTTGTGTCTGGGAAATCGTCAGATTCAAACAGTGATCAGTTGGCGACTTTCTAAACCGTGACTTCTCCTGAAGAAAGGGAGAAGTAAATGAACTACAAAATCAGAAACTAAACCAAGAACAGCAGAAAAGTTGAAAAAATAAATATATAAAAGTGCCCAGTGGGATTCGAACCAGATTTTAAAAATTTGAATCCTAACACAGAGAAGAACTTAACACGCACAATTATTGAAACAACTGTAGAACTACCATCTCGTTGCATTGATAGCTAAGGAAATCTTTAGAAATCCTGCTTGCTTTTTATGATCTTTTTTTTTTTAAACTACAACAAAGTTTTCTGCGTTTTGCCGAGGTACTATTTTGTTCTGAAAGTAACTTTGCATTAAGTAATAACATAGAAGCAGAGTATTTCAAACAACAAGGTGTGTTGAGAATACTTCACTACTCCAAATCTTTCCGCTTCGTGTGCATTGTTGCCAAACTGACAATTTTAAGAAACTTTTCACGCATGCAAATATGTTTTTGAAGAAGTGTACATATGGATAACAAGAAGTTGGAATCCCGATTTGATGTGCTTGATTTGGTTTATATGTTACAGTAGTACCGGTAGCCCTGTTGGAAGGAAGTTTCAGAATCATCATTATTATTTCGGATACGAAAAACAGAAATGTTAAGGTACCAATTTACCGATAAAGTATTTCACTTTTAGTGTATTAAAAATAATAGTTGGTGTGATCGACTGAAACCCATGTGCAAACAGTATCTTCGAAATCACTAACGGTATTTAACTACATTTTATGCACAATGTGAAGGAATCCATGAAGAGTGTGACAGCATTTGTGCGTCAGAAATCACCATAAGAGTTCAAAGATTTGTCCTGTTGTGTGACCAATGTACGAGTGCTGTCCATATAAAATTTGGAAGGTTGGAGTTCGAACCATTGACGGACGGCGGCCTTCAGTTCATCTGAGTGAGACTTCTGACCTGTTAATGCCTTTTTAGAGAAGTGACAAAGTGGGTGAAAGGTTATGGCTGCAGGGAAGATGACGCAACATTTCCCGGAATATGAGTGCAACATGCGGATAGGCATTATCGTGCAACACAATTATCCCAAAAACCAGTAAACCTGGTCGTTTGTTCTTAATGGATGTGCTAAGATGGGTCAAAGGCATACAGTAGCGTTCGTCATTAATGGTTTCTCCTGGTTCCTTGAAGTCAAACATCATTGATCCATGGCAAAATATACGATAACGATGACATTTCCTGCGTACGTTTGTGTCTTGAGTTTCTTGAGGCGTGTAATGAGATGGTGTTTCCATTATATACTAAAAGATCTTGAACTTGGTTCAAAATTGTGACATCAGAATTCATTTCCTGCAAGAATAAGCAGAAGTCCAAAGGGCAGCATGAAAAATGCTCAAGGGAACGTACCATACGCTCGAACTTTCGTTCCTCCGTCAATATCCTGGGAATCCACTTTGCGCACACGTTGTGATACCCCAGATATTGTATGGATCGAATAGTCAGAATCGCACGAATAGCTCTTTGCATAATTCGTCGGCAGGTTGACAACAACTTATCTCAATTTCGTTAACTTTTCACGAGAGAAGAAAATAGACCTTTCTCTGCATTTGTTACAGTATTTTTCTTCAAATACAAGTAACATTCATAAAGAGTAACTTAGTTGTTATTTGAAATTGAGATTCATCGTTTTGTCAGATATGGCTGCATAAAAATGGGCGTAAAACAGTCAGATATGTCGTTGTGTCAGATTACCGACGAATTGTCTTAAGTGGTAACAATATGGACATGATCAGACGGGAATTATCACTTATTTCTGATGCATCTTTCTGCAAACACTCTCGACTAATCGACAACTTTTGTTTTCGGTACGCATACATCTCCATACCCGTTCTTCACCCGACGAAACATTTTAGCTGGTTGACATTCTTGAGCAGTGAAATTGTCAGTAAACCTGGGAAGCATGTTGATCATGTTTGGATGGGTTGTGTATGTGGAACGCCATCTTTCAACGGGATTCCTGTAACTGTGGAAAACATGGAACCACTGTTTCTACCGTATATGAATAAGGGCATATATCATCATACGCCATTACTAGTATACATTCCTTTCACCACACCATATTATAGTTATCATTGAACGTAAAGGTTTTAGTTGTTTAACTCCCATGAAATTGTCTTAGTACTTACTGTTAAATCTCTTAAGATCTGAGTGTCATATATTATAACATACCCTTGTACTATCATCTGCCACTTTCAGTCATGATTGTATTTTGTGTTTTCAGGCAGGTACAGAACTTGGATATATCAATATTTTCAGTGTCACAGATGAAGGATTAATGTATGAAAAAGTACTTGACAAACAAGAAGGTAAGTGTCATGTTTGTTACAAAGTAAAATTTTAGAACCGTAAATATTGGCCATATTGAAAAGGCATACAAGATAAATGTAAATTCCAATTTTGATCAGTTATGTGAAATTATTCTTTTCCATTGGAAGAACTTGCATGCATGCTACGAAAGACAGTGTTTCCTCACTGTCAGTTTTGCATGGACAGTGACTGCTTTACGTTTGGAGGTAGTTTAGTCGAATAAGCAAAATGGGACTACTAAAAAGTATAAAGCGTTCTTTGTACCTTATTTTCATTCGAAGTAGTTTGTTGTAATTGCTCAACGAATTTCAGTACAAAATTTGAAGTTTATATCTCCGTCTGGTAACAGGTGGAGATCATTTATAAGAGAAAATTAACGAGCTGTCCATCAGTGGAGATGGAGGGTATTCATGCAAGCTCCGCTATGAGTCTGCAGATATCCATATCCATCTACCAAGCAAGCCAAGAATATAATATTCCTCAGAAATCAATGTTCAGCTTTGCAGAAACGTATAATAATATTAGCATACCGACTGCGGCTGCTGGAAGCTCTGAAGATAGAGATTTGTCAGCGTCTTTCTCTGAATCTGATAGAATTCATGGAAGAAGTTGGTTTGCGATAAAGTTAGTGTTCAATAACGGAACAATAATTCTGAGAAAATGAATAGGCATAATGTGGTGATTTGAAGTACTTCAAATCCCATGCAATGTTTGTTCCATGAACTTTATTATTATTATTATTATTATTATTATTATTAGCTGTAAATACCTGTCGTTGCTGGTTGCATAAGGGCAGGGCGTTGTTAGAAATGAAATGAAATTTTGAGTTTTACGTCCCACGGTTATGCCGATTAGGCTAAAGGAGACGGTGATGATGAGAGATGAATGAAATGGTGGAATGAAGAAAGTGGGAGGAAACGGGAAAACCCCGAGAAAACCCACGCACATTGTGTTTGTCCACCACAAGGGCGTTGTTAGAAACAGCGAGAATCGTGCATACATTTTCAATCTCGCAAATCCGACCCTCGCCCCATCGAGGCGAAAGTCGAACAAAAGGCTTTGTACTCAATTAAAACTGCTGAAGATTTGTGTACAAATTTTGGTGACAATGTGGACCACCTTTCTATGCGAAAAGCTGATAACACACACACACACACACAATATTGTATTATTATTTATCCATTGAGAGATAAGTGGACCTTTCCTTTTTGTAAAGCTAATGTGACTGGCAGTTGTATGTGGATATTCCCATAGTTTGAGGAAGACAGTACTAACATCATCTTTCATCAGGATGTTACACCACCTCAGTATCATCACTTTTCATTCTTGCTTTTAGTTTTTCCATTTTGTCAAAAGTCACTCTCTTCAATGTTTTCTCTTACCTGCGAAAACACAGGAAAAGTAGATATTAATACCAAATGGTTATTTTATCCAGTGAAGATTCAATAAAGGTTCTAAAAGTTCTGCGTGTCTAATTATATTTCCTACATCCTTCGTGTATATATGCTACATCATCTGTACCACAAATTTGCCATTTTTGTTGGTTAAATTAGAGTTTAGCCAGGCACGTAGCCAGGATTTCGTGAAGGGGGTCCGTGACATGAAATACTGTGGTCATCACACCAGGGGCTCGATCATTCTAAACTATTTTACTGGAATATATACTGGTTCGTTTAGCCAGGATTTCGTAACGGGCGGGGGGGGGGGGAGGGACGTGACATGAAACACTGAAGGCCCAATCAGTCTAAACTACTTTACTATCAACATATATTGATTTGTTAGGACAATCAAATGAGGATATGTTGGTAAGTATTTTAATAACAAACTACGAAGAAATCTCGAGTAAAATAATAATAAGAAAAAAAAGTATTGAAAATGATTTTACAATATTTACGTTCTCCCTGTGTTCATTCAAATATAACAATTTTTGCTTTCATCACGAACTCAACTATTATAAAAAGTGCATATTCACTATTATAAAAAGTACACTTATGTCCAAAATGATTGTCGCATATCTATGACTGTCTTCTTGTAAAAATATAATTTGATAATGATTTTGCAGGGTATTTTTAATACTGATACCATGTGTATAATCGGGAAATATATAGACCCTATTTGTGGTAAATTTCATAGAAAAAGAATTATAAATACGAAAATTAGAGTGAGTAAAACGAGATGTTGCTGAATGGACAAGAAAGTTTTACTTTTGTTCGATTGTTCTTATTTACTGCTCTTTTGACAAAATTTACCACTTACATGTCTTTGGCGATTATACACATACTAACATTGTTAGAAATACCGGGCGAATTCATTATCAAATTATACTCCTACAACAACATATTTATAGACATGCGATAATAATTTTCAACATGAGTGTACAAACTCAATAATGTCTTGTAAAATATTTTACAATATCTGTGCTCCTTTCTCTGTTGAATCAAATGTTAACAGAACTTTATTTTCACATAAATTTTTGTTTTTATTATTCCTTCAACTACTGTCTGTTCCAAATGACAGGTTAAAGGGAGTAGTAGAAAATTGTTTTTGAAATAACATGTTTGATACTGCAAGGATGCGATGACCAAAAATTATGATCAAAAATGTCCACGCTCTTACACAACCGGTGTTATGCTTTCAGAAGCTTGAAATCTCCTTAACTAGTAGGAGAAATTCTAACAATTGCGTAACTTCCGGAAATTTCAAATTCCCTGACTCTTCCAGGATATCCTACTCACCTCGCCACCATGTATTGCAAGTAATACAAATCTCCTCATAAGAAAGAGTAACCAAAAGCTTTCTGTAGTTTTCTTAGTTTTTTTTTAATTTTTTAACGCCGATTCTTCTTTTTCTCATTTCATTTCGTTTTATCCTTTCTTAATTTTTTCATTTCTGGTCTCGAAGGGGAGGGGGGGTGTCCCGACCCCCAATTGGCTACGTGCCTGGTTTAGCGTTCCTTTCAACATTAAGTCTGTATAAGATGTGGAGTAACAGCTTAACCTGGGATCTGAACCACATGAGCTTCCACCGGGTATTGAACCCGGGTCTCCCGAGCAAAATATGCAAACACTAACCGTATATTAACGAGGAAGCCCATTTCCCATTTTTGTTGCATTATCTCCCCCCCTCCCCGCCTAAAAAAGGTCGAAATGCTTTATTTTTAACAAAAAATTGATCATCCTAAATTACGATCAATATGAAGACAAGGTAAATTTTTAAAATGGAGGTAAAATGTTATTTGTGGAGGTTAAATGTTATTGATGCAGGTAAAATGTGATGAACAGATTAGAAATTGTAAGATTGATTTATGTGACACTGTCATTTGTTTGTTTGTTTAGGTCGTATCCTGTGCTTAGCGTGGGACGCTACTGGAGAGTTCATTGTTTCTGGTTCTATTGATGCGGTCAGGATCTGGAATGTTAGAACTGGACATGCGGTCCATAGGATGACAACGGGTAGATTGGAGAACAAAAAGGAAACGATTGTGTGGTGCATAGCAGTTATGGACGATTTTACGATTGTAACTGGAGATTCTAGGTAAGTAAGTCTTTACTGTGGTAAAGAGCTGCTCTGCTGTTGTTAAATATTAATTACTTGAAAGGTCTTCGGTGTGTCTTTTTATTTGCAATTTCGTTATTTTAATCTTTTAAAACCGAATTGAGCATTGATTGGAAGCTTAATGTGTGAATCAGGATTTATGTCACAAACTTACAAGGAGAAAGTAGACTTTGGTAAATGAACTTAGGAACCATTTTGCGCGAGGTAGTAGTGCACATTTAAAGTGTTAATATTACAAACTGGGAAAGCACAATAACCAAAAATAGAAGAGAAAAAGCGTTTTAAAGTTTTCGACTCGCCACATATATGATACGACGCGTAAAGTTACCAAGTGACGGCGTGGCAGAGTGAGGATCATTACGGTTCACGTGCAAAGGGTCCCGGGTTTGATTCCCACTCGGGTCTTTTTGGTTTTTGCTTTAACGAATAAAGTAACCATTTGTAACTACAAGTAAAATATTAATTCATCGTATGCTTATAATGTACAAAACAAAAGAAATTTTGAAATCAGTTGTAAAACCTTGCAATGTTCCATGTTAACTAGCAACAAAATATAACCTACTCTGTAAATATATTGATGTCAGGAGTTATATTATGGTTACCACAGTTATGTAAAAATGTTCTTGACGCTTCATGTCTATATATGTGAACAGTGTGCGAATTACAAGGAGGATGAGGGAGACATCCCCTTTGGTAATACTGGATGTATGCTATAACCGAAGGGGGTTTCCCCCTCGTCCTCCTTGTAATTCGCACACTTTTCACAGATATAGACACGAAGCGTCAAGAACGTTTTTTACACAACGACTGTGGTAACCATAATATAACTCATGATATCAATTAAGAAATACAGATATTTACGAAATAGGTTACATTTTGTTGCGAGTTAACATGGAACATTGCAAGGTTTTACAACCGATTTGAACATTTCTATTGTCTTATGCATTATAAACATACGGTGAATTAATATTTTACTTGTAGTCACAAGTGGTTACTGTATTGGTTAAAGCAAAAAAGAAAAAAAAATGAGGGGAAATCGAACCCGGGACCCTTTGCACGTGAGCCGAAGATGCTTCTTACTTTGCCACGCCGTCACTTGCTAACTTTACGCATCGTCTCATATATGGGGCAAGTTGAAAATTTCAAGACGCTTTTTCTCTGCTATTTTTGGCTATTATGCTTTCCCAGTTTGTAATATTAACACTTTAAATGTGCACTACTACTTCGAGAAAAATGTCCCGGAGTTAATTTACCAAAGTCTGCTTTCTCCTTGTTAGTAATAAAACAAGTTTTTGTTTCCTTTTGCTAGCAGTGAATGATGTACATCGAACTTAAAACTTCATGTGTTAATGAATTCTCAGTATCTTTTCTAAAGTGTCGTATAGTGGAAATTTTATGTCCCAGTTTCTTGTAAATAACACACTACAATCAAATTTTATGAATAATCTTCCAAATAGATATGAAAAACATCCCTGTCTTCATATAGAATATTTAGTCATGTGTGGATAATTATAGGATATTCTACAGGTAATTTGTAAAATTCGTACAAATTATACCTCTCAAATTTCTATTTCTTTCAAACTACAAA
This sequence comes from Thermobia domestica, assembly GCF_964235325.1. Classification (NCBI taxonomy): domain Eukaryota; kingdom Metazoa; phylum Arthropoda; class Insecta; order Zygentoma; family Lepismatidae; genus Thermobia; species Thermobia domestica. The sequence continues at coordinate 12,016 of NW_027657215.1, read as the reverse complement.
ATACTGACTAAACTAATGATCTTTGTAATCCCACGAGTCACTTAAATAATGATGGTGACAAAATACAAAAATAACTCAGGCAGCAAAATGTCGACATACAGCTTTGATGAATGTGAAAACATTCTGTGTAAGGTAATTCTCTTTGTAAACGCAGTGAAATTTCTTTAAGCGACCACCGCTTGTTCCATTGAATATTAGTCGTTTTCGAGGAGTGGTCACGTTAAATTTATTTTGAATTTTTACTTTTTTTTTTAATACAACATCGCTCCTAAGGATGCAGTGTCAATGTAGGCAGGATATTCCTTTACTATTTCTGCCTGCAGTACTAAATTTCAAGTGACTGTACAAAACCCCACCTAATTATATGCAAATAATTAGCAAAGAAACGAGAAATAGAACTTCATAATATATCACTTTTTTAATTCAGTAGATAGTAATTTAAGCTGTTATGCAAGATTTTACCTCAATAAAGAAAACTTGACAAAATTGGGACAACAAAAATATTAACTTGATTGTACAGAAGGTCGTTTCAGGTTTGTAGTAATAAATTTGACACGTTTACAATCTTAATATATACTGCGACTGAGACGCCACCAACAATTGTGCCCCATATCTATTAACTATCGCCCTGCATCTCAATTTTCACTGAAAGACACTGCATTGAACCACAGTTTGATCAAGCCTTTTCCTTTCCTCTTGAAAAACCTTCTGAAGACCGTTAAATCTGCACGACTGTCGATGGCTTAACCAGCGTTTCATAAATACAAATCCACAAAAATCCATAGAGAGTGCTTCAGGGTGTTTTACAAAATATCTGTAAATGAGAATTAACAAAAAGTCATAAGGGATGCTTCAAGGTATTTTATAGGAATGTCTGTAAAAGGGATTGCTCCCATTTCACGTGCTGTCCTCTTCATGTACGCCGTATGATTGGACTACTGATCTTGGTGATAACGCAAGATGTGTCATTGCCATATATAGGTGGAATTTATAGTGGTTCCAAAATGTTCCTATGGCAACAGATTGCGTTGATATTAGGTTTTTGTCCATACTACGTATTTTAAGTTCGCTATTATAACAATAACTAAAAACAACCATAAGGTATCCCAAATCGCACATTCACGCACCCAATCGGAAAGAATCACGGAGACAATGGATGATGATCCTGTGATTATATTCCAATAGAAACACTCATGTCTTATCCAGAGATGCCACTAACTACCTCTGCAAAATGGCGTTCATAGAATTTTCTATTACCAGATGAAAATCTTCGTTAGAGCGAAACGTTGTACTGCCTTTGCTATTGTTCTTTGAGACAGTGTATTGTCACGTTATACCAAGGAAAGCTTTTTTTGATCGGGGCGGGGAAGAAGATACACTCAGGTTTCCAGTATCTACGAAGTCCAATATTAATTAGAACTAGCAACAGAAAGGGTTCCCGTTTTGTGGCAATTGAACATCGCATTAAACTCTAATTAGCAGTACCATACGACCAATCATTCACACAACAGCTTTCTTCCTGCATGTCGTACTGTTCCCCAAACGACCGACTTTGTTACCGTAAACCTGAAATGATCTTCTGTAACTTTTAAATTTCGCATCGAATGTCACAAAGTTTATTGTAGCATTTTGGAATTTTATTTGTCGAAATTATTTCAGTTATTCTTATACATTTTATTACAAACTTCTCCATCCACCTGCTGAATACAGAACGAGAGTATTTTAGCATTGTAAAAAAGTACAAATTAATAATGTAGCGACTTACGGACTTTTTTTGTTAAGTTTTTGCTTGAGATCGAGAGTTTCGAGCCATAAGTAGGTGTGAATGTGGTCTATTTCGTAAATAATCCTAACCACTTTTAGAACTCTGTATTTATCGCAGCTGCTGTACATTGAAAGTTTAGCGTGAAGAAAAAAGTAAGATAAATAAAAATTTCAAGATCATTGTAGTTTGATTTGATTCCATGTAAAGGTAAATAAAAGAGTTTCGCCTTATAATGCGAAATTACGATAGACTTCTGAACTGTGGGGTGACATATTGAAAGTAAAAGAGGTAAGTATGCCATTTACTGTTCAATACAGGAATAAGCACTAAGATATACTCTGTTTTTGGGACGATGACTCCGTACTTAAAAAAAACTGTAATTTGCTCGTACCAACTTTGGTCTGATATATGTCAACAGATTGCTAAACGAACAGAGTCATTCTATAACACTCCACATCTTGTATACGTAGCATAATTGGAAGTCTAAAATACAGCGCGCTCAAAGAGTGGTGTATGTTAAAGTTTTTTTGATCAGGAGTGTACATTGTTGTTATTATAGTATGGTGTTCTGCAACCAGTTTACTTTGGTAAGCTGAAAGGTGTGACGCGCACTTTTGCCTATTGTAAGAAGTTACTTATATAGTTTTTCTTTATAATACCGCATTGAGTGTGTTTCATTTGCTTCTACAGTATTTCTTTTTCTGACCCATCTTTGATTATTTATGATAATATTTATTCTTTATTACATGCTGCGAATGTTTATGTATTCTGAGAAATTAAATGTAAATTATTTATTCACAGTTATTGTTGTATCATACTTCCATTATATATCCATTATTAAAATACTTTTATTTATCAACTCTTCCTATACAGCTGTGCTTTGAGGCATCTTTGTTACACTTGTCATATGTATTTACTATTTTAAAGGGGTAAAACGTGTTTCTGGAATGGCCAGAATGGTACCCAAGTGGAAAGTATTCAGAGCCATAAAGCAGATGTGCTGAGTGTTTGCATCGATGAGAAAGAAAATGGAGTTTATTCTGCAGGTAAGACTAGACTATAATTATAAGCAAAAACATAGTTTTGTTCACTGTTTGGTTTTCACAGTTTGATTCTTTTACGATTAATTTGTTTTAATTGTAATTGCAGCTTTATTACACATTAGAGAAGACTAAAAGTTTAAAATAATAAGAGATTAAATAATCATCTTTTATTCACAAATACAAACCTGCTTTGATTCTGGATACTGACAACATTGATAGAGGGGGTCGCGGTGGCTCAGTGGTAGAGCGTTCACCTCCGGTGCTTGGGGTCCCTGGTTCGATCCCAGCTCGCGCCGTGGGGACTTTGTGGTGGACAAACACCGTGCTCGTTTCTCGGGGTTCTCCCGCTTTCTTTATTCCACCATTTCACTCATTTCTCATTATCACCGTCTCCTTTAGCCTAACCGGCATAATCGTGGGACGTTAAACTTAAAGATTTCATTTAGAATAGAACATTGATAGAATTTGGTTACCTACCTTTGATGCATATTTTGAATCTGGCAATAGTGACGTAACATAGACACCGCGCTTCCTTCGATTTAGTTCACTCCATTTGCACTTCGCTCTGCTCGTGTCATTTCAGGATCCATTCTTTACGTTACATTTATTTATTTAGTAGTATGTATTCCTTGTTTTTACACCTTTTATCTCCTATCCGTCTTAATCCTTTTCACCATGCCACTGAAGACGGAACCACCTTTGAGTTCCAAAACGTTTGAAAATTATTTAGGCTTTTCAAGGGAGGATTCATTGGTAAGTAGCCAATTTTTTGTTAATTTGAATCATCATCTCATGCGTCCCTATAATTGTAATTGTAAGACTAAAACTTTACTTACGAAATGCAGAGTCTATAGAAAGTTATTTTATGGTACTGCATGTCCAAAATGGAGTTCTAAAAGGGGATAATCTAAGTTTTTAACTAAAGCGGTCTACACATTGACCTGAAGGGTCTCGGTTTATGACCGGGTGTCTCGTTAGCTGAAGGCTAACCTAATTGAGACATATGAATTAAAACATGCCAATGCAAGGCTATGTGTGGGAATAGAATATTAGCTTCCTTTTTCCTCAAATGAACCTCTTTGAGAAACAAATCAAAATATGGCTTTGCTTACTCACGTATCTCTCGGCTGGACGCTGTCCAATGAACTGGGCTAACTGTTGTTGCTGTTGGAACTCATACGACGCACCATGCACTTGTATTCGGTTGTTGAGGTCCTTGGTTCAAACTCGCCGGGAAACTATTTCTCTTCTTCTTCCCTTGTGGCGTCGCCTCGTAGACTCGCTGGGCCTCGCTACTCGGCTTTGAACCTTCTAGTCCAGGGTTCGAACTTGGCTGGCGGCTGTCCTCGTCGTCAACCTCGGCGGAGCTGGACTGGGTCTGTGAAATCTTCCCTGGAGGTAGTCTCAGGTAGACACGTTTCTGGACACTTGGACCTCTGGTGCTAGATGCTAAATCACCGAAGTATTGGCGTCGGGTCCTTTCTTTCGGCTCACAGAGCGACGGCGTTGACACTCTATTCACTCGTGTTGAATTGGACAAGTAAACTTTCTAAATTTGAGCTTATATATGGATAAGCATCCTAGTTTACTCATGTGCGTTTTAATTTTAAGTTGGTGAAAGTGTGTTACTGTGACATCCGTGTCCCTATTTCCGGAATAATAGTCTATTCTGGAATCGCAAAGGATGCTCACAGTTCCAAATAAGAAATGTTAATTTCTTAATAATAAAAGGTGTTTTTAAAACAAACTTATAATTTTGCCCATTCTGGCTGCATGTTCGCTACATTCCTCCGACTAAGATATGATAGGGCGACATCGAAGTATGCGCCATTGCCTGTATAATTTTGCCCATTCTGGCTGCATGTTCGCTACAATATATTGAACTACACATTGTAAATAGCATTAACCCTTAAGTACTATGGACAAAAATAATCACGTAACTACTATGGAACGGTCTGTCAGACCGCATTGTTGTTTCGCATTTTCTGAATAGTAGTTTTATTGCATATTTTTTAAAATCCTATCCTACATATCTTAGTTGCTTATAGAAAAATAAAACATAGTAATTTCACGATGTAAAAAAAGTTTTATATTTTTATTTGGTCTAGGAATTAATTCGTGCGGTTGGTACGCACACATTGAAGCTGTAGTACAAACACAAAATACATAAATACCTTAAGAAAAATATTGTCCATCGCTAGCCACCACTTTCGTCCATCTGTCAGGCAATCTACGGATTCCGTGGCGAAAGAAGTCCTCATCCTTGGAAGCGATCCAGTCAGAGACCCATGTTTCGATATCTTCTGAAGAAGTAAACCGCTGTCCAATCAAATCGTTGTTCATGCAATCGAACAAGTAGTAGTCTGAAGGAGCAACGTCTGGTGAATACGGCGGGTGGGGTAAAACTTCCCATCCGACATTTTCTAAATAGGTTTTGACCGGTTTTGCGATATGTGGGCGAGCGTTATCATGTTGAACAATAAGTTTATCATGTCTGTTCTCCCATTCTGGTCGTGTTCTGGCCAGAGCTTGCTTCAAACGCATTAATTGTCGTCGATAACGTTCTCCATTCATAGTTTCACCCGGTTGCAGCAGCTCATAGTACACCACACCTTTCATATCCCACCATATGCACAGCATATCCTTTGCACAGTGAATATCTCGTTTTGGTTGTGATGGACCTGGTTCACCTGGTTTCACCCAGGCCTTTTTTCGTTTAGGGTTCTCGTAATGGATCCACTTCTCATCACCCGTAATAATTCGATGCAGAAACCCCTTTCTACTCTGTAGTTGAAGCAGCAATTCGCAAATGGTTTTTCGTCTTTCAACGTCTCTGTCTTTCAATTCATGTGGAACCCAATGTGACATCTTTTGAATCATTCCCATGGCTTTCAAGCGTTTGGAGACTGTTGTTTGATCAACGCCTAATGCTGCTGCAAGTTGTTCCTGCGTTTGACACGAATCCTGCTCGAGCAATGCTGTCAATTCTTCGTCTTGAAATTTTTTTGGCTGTCCAGCTCGCTCTTGGTCTGCCAAGCCGAAATCACCACTTCTAAACCGTGCAAACCACTTCTGACACGTTCGCTCAGCTAGAGCATGGTCACCATACACTTCCACCAAAATACGATGACTTTCAGTCGCACTTTTCTGCATGTTAAAGTAATGCAGCAGGACACCCCGCAAAAACACTTTATCAGGCACAAATTGCGCCATGTTCACTTAACTACAAACTGGTGTTGTTGACGCTTTAATCCACTGCCCTATACTACGAACGATACGCGATGACAGGGGTTTGCAACACATGTGTGGATACACGGAACTGTGGGACGCTCCGTTCGTTGCGCCATCTCTTGTCCACCCGCACGAATTAATTCCTAGACCAAATAAAACAATGAGAAAGAGAACATAGTCAAAATTTGCAAGGATGCTTTCATTGTTATTCTAAAATTGTAATTGTTGATATATTCAATTTCTTTCTCCGTTTCTATGTTGTCAAAATAACACTAATTTAAAATACCGTGTTCTTGTAGATGCACTGAGAATAAAATATGTAGGAAAATCGGGGGGAAAACATAGAAGTTTAGCTTTTTTAAACTTACAAGAAGGTACTGTCATAGTTGTACTGTTACTTTTTTGTGGTGGAAAGGTAATGAATAAAACTTATTTTAGTTCTTTTATGATGGCGAAAGTAAAGAAAATACGTTATGCCGGTAAAGAAAGTACCGCACTAAATTTTCTGATAGCATGTACTTTCTTCAGATAGGCACTTATATATTTTCTTCTGCACTGCAAGGAAATCGGTACCCCACACCGCTGACACGAATATCTTTGCTTTCCGCTTAGATATTCGTGAACAGAAGACTATGTTTCCTCTTCAACTCCTTGTGCGCGATGGTGGGAAACTTACTTTCAAGCTGTAGTATGCTCTTGATTGAAAAACTCAGCTCTCGTGGCAGATGTCTGATGAACAATCTACGTTCCATGTGCGGCCTAACAAGTCCTTTTGCCAACGGTTTCATGAAATCAAGTCTTGTCATCACTGCGGACTTAGCGTAGACCTGATGCAAGACATACGCATTGACATCACACGCAACATCCACCAGCATAAAGAAAATTGTCAATGGCTATCGTCTTGTTCGACGACTTGATGTGTAATCTGTAAGCTTTTTGTCTAGAGTATCTACTCCGCCTTTACTCATGTTATAAAATGTGATTATTTCAGGTTTTCCAGTCTCTGGGTCATTATTTGATGTGTGGTGCAAGACGTGCCACACGGTAAAACACAAAACTGCTAATAATCAGTAGATAACGAAAGACAACTGAAAAGAAAAATACTCACGTAACTACTATAGTACGTCTGTGAGACCGCTCGACCCCTCCAGCGCCGCGCACAGGGGATCAATTATAACACGAACTTCACAATACGTAACCATTTGCTAGACAGGAAGGTAGACGAAAAGATCCACTTGTAGTAGTGAGACTGTGCAAAATATAATGATACGAAAAGTAGCAGCGGTCTGAGAGACGGTCCATAGTACTTACGGGTTAATATTTCCACTATAAATGACACTTACTTAACAGATTACTTAAAATAGGCACATGAATTACCTCCTTTAGCCATAATTACAAGTTGATGCTCTTGGATACATATTCAATTTAAAAAAAAAAAAAAAAAAGTTACTCACCTTGCACTTGCTGCCACTGCAACTTAGCCAGGACTCTGTATCTTCTATATTTCAGTCCGCTCTAAGTCTTTTGTCATGAATAACAACTTCATAAGCTAGAAGACACTAATTAAACAATATATATATTGTAGCTTTGTCCTGTAACAAAATGAAACCAAGTAATTGAAAAAAATATTATATATATATATATATGTTTAACAGTGTAAGGTTGGAAGTTTGCCCATTTGCTCTTGGAAATTGAAGTAACTAACTACAACAAAATGGTTTGTTCTAATTATGTAACAAAATCACTCTAAATACCAAGTCTCACTGCAAGAAATTTCGTCACTTGGAGTTGTATATATATAATGCGGTGAGAAGTGATATGTGAAGTAATTATGTTACATAATTAGAACAAGCTCTTCCAATTGCCATTACCTCAGTTTCCAGGAGTAGACATAATTCAACCTTACAATGTTAACAGGGTGTCTACTGATACTGGAAATACTGAAAATACTTGAATTATACTGGAATTTAATTTTGATACTGGAAATATACTGTAATTTTGATTCACATACTGGAAAAATCGTGAAACTGATAATTTGTCAATTATATATATATAGTGATTATTTTAATAGTCTTAGAAACAATTTTGTTTTCATTGAGATTGTAAATTTTTTCAAAGCAAGATCTGTATACATTTTGTAATTAGACATTTAAAGCAATGAATGGAGTGGAGGGCTGTGAGGGAAGTTGGGAGGTTCTTTAAAAATGTTTTTAAAAAAATCATTTGTATTTCAAAAAATCAAGGCTAACTAAATTTATTAAAAATGAAATATTCAATTACAAATCTGAAATCATCGAGAATGTGATTATTCCTAAAGAACTTTTAAAAAATGATTGTATTAGGTAAAGAAATTTTGCTGATAGTTACACTGAATATACAGGAAATATACTGGAATTTTGAAAGGAAAGTCAGTAGACACCCAGGTTAAATAAACGTAGTGTTTTCGTTTTATTTTTTTATTTATTTTTTTTTTCTTTCAAATATTTGGTTTCCTTTTGTGACAGGACAAAGCAGCAAGAAATTACGTGCAATGTCTTCGAGCTTTTGAAGTGATAGTCCGTAACCAAAACTATGTTCAAACTATGATATGATAACTATGTTCAAAAAATGAGTTAAAAAGATTCAGCATTTGTTAGAGAAAAAAGTGACATATAACATCTATTTCGGGTATATGTATATTAGCTGAATACCCATTAAAAAAAAAACAAAAAAAAAACTGTTTTACGTCCCACGGTTATGCCGGTTAGGCTAAAGGAGACGGTGATGAGAGATGAGTGAAATGGTGGAATAAAGAAAGCGGGAGGAAACGGGAGAACCCCGAGAAAAAACACGAACATACCCATTTCTAGTACGGGAAGTATAAGATGTATGGGAAATATTTGATGCCGAGCTTTAGCTCTAACTTCAGGGACTCCTAAGATACTCCATTCTTGGCAAAAAAAAAAAAAAAAAAAAAAAGTCGATCTTCATCCTTTAAGATACGTATTTCAATTGAAGTGAAATGTTAAAATCTCAACTCCGCTCGGACGCTATATTCAGAAATTTATTTGAAAGGGTTCAGATGTTTCCTTATTTCGGGTTGGGGGGAGGATGTATTTTATGTAGTAGGAAATTAAAATATAGTAATTGGTCTCTTTCTCCTTTTAGAAGCGAAACTTTTGGAAATGATGGAACTCGTCTCTCCACTTACATTTTAATGAGAGTTTATATGCCGAGTTTCATCTCCCTAATTTTTAGGGTTTCGTGAGATGCTTTGCTTTTGGCAAATAATTCCATAATAATTACACGTCTCAGAATTATGCCCTTCCGACCCTTTAGTGTACGTATTTCAATAAAAATAAAAGGATAAAAGTCCAAATTCGAGCCAAGTGCTAACTACATTATATAAAAAAAATCATTTCAAATTGTCCAGCCGTTTTGTCATGGAAACGTAACATATAACTTTTAATTTCATTTTATGTATAGGGGGCACGATGGGTCAATGTTAGAGTGCTTATCCTCTGATGCGTGCTGTCCCGGGTTCGATTCCCCGCCAAGTAAGTTTGTGGTGGACAACATCGTGTCCCTGGGTTTTTCTCAAGGTACTCCCGCTTCCTCGTACATTTTCATTCTACCAATTCTTTCATCATTCACTTGTTTTAATCATCCATCTCCCTTAGTCTGAAGGGCATAAATGTGGGACCTTAAACTGAAAGATATAATTTCATTTCATTTATATATATATATAGATTGTTGATGGTGTGTTATACACTGAGGTAAAACTAAGATTTCTACCTGCATTATAATAAAGCACCGAAAGAATTTGGAGAATATTAAATAGTACTTTTTACTGATAAGTTGAATGAACTCGATAGTTTTTTAACTGTACTAGAATATTTTAAGGACGTTTAATTGGATTGTTTTATAAGTATGTGACTATGTAGAAATTCATTGCATCATATTAGCAAGTTACTTTTTGTATTTTAGGAATCGATCCAGTTATTTGTAATTTCTGTCGTGTAAATGTCCGATCCGGTGCTGAAGGCAAGATGCAGTGGGTAAAAGCGATACAACGACGTGTTCATGACCATGACGTCAGGGCTCTTGTAATGGCAGAAAATCGGCTTATTTCTGGTGGTAAGTTTTTCTTTTATATGTATGCTGTAAGCTCCCTTAATGTTTCAGTGATTGAGTAATAATAATAATAATAATAATAATAATAATAATAATAATAATAATAATAATAATAATAATAACAGTTTATGAAACCTGAGCGAGTCCGCCATTTGTCTTTCCCTCTCTGGTATTATTTTAGGGGCGAGAACTTCTTACATACCAGTGAGAAGAAGCAAGTTTACTCACACTTCCTTGTGAGTGATAACATTACGCACCCTATTAAGCATTTTGTTGTGTGTGTGATGAAATTGAAAACTAGGATGTTATATGAAAAGGAATGTTTAATGTATTTAATTATACTGATTGTTTAGGTGTATTAAATTGTCCTAGTAGAATACACGAGTTGCCAATACATGCAACATCATATGTTGAGCGAGACTGACCTGGGCGTTGTAACTGGAACACTTTGGTATCAGCAACGTTAAACCTGGAACTTTTTGCGATTGTTGAGATTGCAGATTCCCCCTGTTCTTCTAGATGATTGATGAATTTAAATTTGACTGTCTGAGAATGACATCTTGACTTAGTGATGGAACCTCTGGTTGGACTCCACTGACTGACCAAAACCAACTGACTGACGTGAGTGACCACACTGACGTGAGTAACTTGACTAATTGACCTGAACTGCCCTGACTCACTGACCACGAAGCATCCAAAAATTAATATTTTATACGAATTAAACATTTTCTTAATTCATTATTTTTCTCATTTTTGAATTGATTTTTTTTTAAATTTTGACATCAGATGGTTTGTCACCTTATGGCTTGCTCAATATGTCTGTGTCAGATAAAATTTTAACAACTCGTAATTCTACTAAGCGTTTTTTGAAAAAACACAAAAAGTTACAATGTCAGTTGTTTTTTAGCAGCTTGCGGTACAACATATCCATACGTTTGCATTTACAGATGGTGATCAGAAAAATGGAAACACCTGTAGTTGGCAACACGTCAGATGTATGGGTTGGCAGTGGTGTCGTGGCGCCCGCAGCCCGGACCGCTGGTGGTGGTGTGTTAGGTCGGTCTCCATACTACGTCAGGCGCAGTGGAACAGCAGTGTCCAGTGGCTGCAGCAGATGGAGGTAGTGTAAAATGGGAGACCTCTCAGATTTTCAAAGAGGGCAAATTGTTGGTGCGCGGTTATGTGGAGTGAGTGTGACGGCAGTGGCTACTGTGTTTGGTGTGTCGCGTGGGACAGTGTCGGAGGTGATGACGGCCTATACAACACACGGGAAAACCACATCGGGGAAACGGAACAGTGGGCGGAAGAAAATCATGAGTGACAGGTCACGCCGGGTATTAAAGCGCATTGTTACGCAGAACAGTCGTGCCACTGCAAAGCAAGTGATGGAGGAGCTCAATCAGCACTTCCCCCACCCTGTTTCGACAATCACAATCCGCCTCGAATTACATGACATGAGCTTACGGGGTCGTGTTGCACGGGCCAAACCGCTCATCAGGGACCATAACGCTTTCGCACACCGCTACCATGCAACTTGGACCGTTGAGGACTGGAAACGTGTGATAAGGTCGAATGAGTCATCCTTCACCCTATTCCCAACCACGGGCCGTGTTTATGTGTGGAGAACGCCCAAAGAAGCTTATGATCTGCAGTGTCTCCGCCCACCTGTGAAACATGGCGCAGGCTCGGTGATGCTGTGGGCCGCAATATCATGGTTTTCATTGGGTCCTGTGGTCACACTTAGCGGACGAATCACTGCCAACAATTATGTCGCAATTTTAGGAGACCACTTGCATCCTATGGTCCGGATATTGTTCCCGTACAATGACGCCATTTTCTAGGATGATAATGCACCCATTCACAC
>NW_027657214.1:0-36735 GCF_964235325.1 Thermobia domestica | reverse complement strand
CTGTTAACATAGACAAAATTCAAGGAGCCCAAGTATTTGTTGGAAATTTACAATTCGCAATTCGCATATAAATACGGCTTCTGAATATGTGGCATAACAACTACAATACAAAATCACCAACCAACGTGTGCTAGGAGACCACTAAAATCACAAATGCTATCTTACCAATCCAGGACTGCGTTCGAGGGGAACAATGGCGTCAGCGAGTAATGAAAAGAAATTGCTTTATGCAATTATACGAACTTCAATAGCACTTGTCATGGTTTCATACTAGTAAGGCTTGTAAACATAAGGTACAGGTTCTGCACACTGTGGAGAAAAAATATTGTTGGCGGAAAGTAGCACCAAATACAGTCATTTTTCATATACACTCCGGATATATTCATTTTATCCGTCGTTAAACACTTGCAACGATTTTACATTAATAACCCTACACTTGTAAACATAAAATACATGTATTACTTTGTATTTAATTCTTTCGCTTGCAGAAATTTGTTCTTTATAAACATGTGTTTTCATGCAAAGTATTGAATTTTACCTGTAGATCTTCCAAAATGTGGGGCGCCAAAACTACCCCAGCACCCATTTTCGTTTGTGATAAATCGGTATAGCACTTACAATTGCTTATTCCAGTATTTCTGTTGCGGTACACAAAATTTTACGTTGACTAATAGGGAATGGCCACAGGGCCTAAAATTGAGTGGAGTACTCCACACTTTGTGGAACTGTAGGAAAGGAGTGTGGAACTGTAATTCTTAAAGTGTGGAGTGGTATTAATGTGAGTACCTTACTTTTCTCGGATTATACATTTCAAAGCGTTTAGTGTGTCAAACTAAGTCTTACTGATTCAATACATTCATTATGCAATGGGGGGTTACTCAATTCCATATAACTGCCAGTATAAGACATTAAGCCAGAGTTAGTACGTATAGGTGTCTCCTAGATGGCAGGGAAAACCATTGCAAATTTTGAGGTGAAGGAACTTTTTAACTATATTAGTTTTCAAACGTTTTCGGTTGCATTCATATAGTTTTAAAATATGCAACTAACTGCACGTTTATCTGTTGTTTCAATAGGACATTACATTTTTCCGATATAATGAAATGTGTTGTTTTGTAGATAAAAATTACACGATCCTTTGAACCCGTTATAGAAATATGTACTACCAAAGATAACATCCATCAATAACCGCCAAAAATTTAGCCGAAGCACAGCGTTACGAAAATCAGTAGAAAGAGTAATGTTTCCCAGAGTGACTTCGATAGTTACTAATAATGGAAACATGAATACAGGAGAACACAAAGGAATGTGGAAAGTGTTAACTGATGGAAGAGTTGCTTCAGGTGAAACGTTGCCTCTGTTGAAAATTTGGTATGCTGCCCATCGCATTAATTTAGCATGGAAAGATGTCACCAAGAATGTCCAAGAAGTTTCATCTCTCATATAAGCAGCATCTGGACTGTGTGTTTTCTATCACTCTTCAGGGCAGCGAACGAAAGGTTTAACGATGGTAGCTTCAGAAAATAACTTAGAAGTTTTGCACTACCCAGAATATTTTGACGTCAGGTGGACAAAATTTTCATTCAGTATGCTCACTACTCTCCTAAAAAATGGCTATCCAAGCTGCCTTTACTTGTAAACGGAAAGCCATGTATGTAATGAAGCCAATGGTCATCTGCGTAAATGGATAGAAGTAGATCGCCTTCATCTTCTGTGTCTTGTGACAGACGCTCTATATGTTTTCAAGAACTGCCAGCAGAAGTTTGAGAGTGATGAAATGTTTCTTTTGGACATAATAACAAATAAAAATAGAACTATAGCACAATTGGAGAGTATGGAAGAGAAACCTCTGTTAGGCGGGTGGGAAAAAACGTTTTTAAACGAACGTGTGCAAGAGAACGTCAACGGAGAAATACAGTACTCATTACATGGTATTCAACTTCATCATAACACACGTCGCAATAAATCCCATAACAAATATGTCAGTGAGAAAAGAGATTTTACTGTAGTAGGCTACGAAGTCCTGGATTCCATAATTAACTTTGTTAGTAAGCGTTTGCTGCATGAAGACAGTATTGTTGCTTTGGAGCCTTTGCGTGTTTTGCACGAGGATGTAACTGATGATGCCCTAAGAGAATGCCACAAAGTTATTTGTCCTGATACAGATCTTTTGCAGTTCGCAATGCAATATAGAGAGGCATCATCGTGTAGTATGTTGAAAAGTCTGGACGCTAAAAGCCTTCTCATGAAAATCTGTAGAAATCAGACATTTCACGCTCTGTCAACAAGTCTAGCCCGAGTTGTTGCTTTGAAACCATCTTCTTCCGATGTTGAAAGACTTGTAAGTAACTACAACATATTGAAAACATATAACAGACTGTCTTTAGCTCCCACTACTGTGAAAATTTCCTTCACGTTAATATAAATATGGGTCCGTTGCAAGATTTTAGCCCAACCCCTGCTGGCCAGAAAGTAAAGGCGTTTTGAAGTTGGTAGGAAGTGAAAGGAACAGCCCTGGTATAACGGTGTATTTGTCTCGGCAGTAAACAGACTGAGACAGCGTGATGATTACGGAAAAATGACAGTGAAATTCTTATGTAAGAAAAAGTGACTTTTTTCTTCCAATGTGACTATTTTTCTTACCGGTTTGTTTCCTGTATTTTATGGTTTAATACAATACAATTAAATATGTATCCTAATGTGCCTTTAATTTTGTTTGCTCTGGATGCCAAAATTTTCCTAAATAATAATAATAATAATAATAATATTTTTTGGGGGGTCGCAGGTAAACATGATGTACTGGACAGAACACTGATTATATGTCTAAACAAATGCTGACTAAACTAGTTTTTCTATACTATACAAAATTTTTACCAGTGTGGAGCTGTGATTTCGTTGAATTTTAGGCCCTGAATGGCCACCATAATTTGAGGACACGAATCCACTCCATAGATCGAATAATTATTTCGTTATTTAAGATCTACACTTGTACCTGGGTGCCAGCTACACTCTGTTTATGTCTTTGTTTTCAATTTATTGTCAAATACTACTAAATATGTGAGAAACAATAGCATGTTAAAGTACAGGCTAATTCTACAAAAACTTCGGAAACATGTCGTGTAATCACCCACATGATATTGAGGTAAACCATATAAAACGACATTGAACCCGTGATATGTACTCCTAATAGTCTTCATTATGCCATATTCCCATTTCAGGTGCCTTCACGAAATAAAGTATCATGAACAAGTTGCATCTGTTTTTGTTTTACTTATTTTATGAACTACAGAAACAAAAGGAATAATTGTTTCTCAATTTACGTGAGAGAGGAAGAAAAGGGCAGTGTGGCTCAAAGGTAGAGCGCTCACCTCTGCTGGCGTTCACCTAGTTCGGTTCCCTAGTTTCATAATAAAATAATTTATATATAGTAGTTTACCAGTATCGTATTTTGTTCGTGAAAAAAAATCATGTTCTACTTATTAGTAAGTTCTATTAGTGCACAGGATGTAAATAATGAAAAATGATTTTGAAATTATAACCAGGCTTTCTTTCAGAAAGTATAGTCCGATTTGCTAAAACAAAAGCGCGATTGAAGGCTGCAATAATACACCTTTTACTTAAGCACGTACCCTGCACGAGGATAAAACCTAATTGGAATTATGTTTACAATATATGTAATTTATAGACTGGAAGAGCGGACAATTGGCCAACTAGAGCTTCTGTAAGTGCATCTGAAAGAAACCTGATAAAAACACTGGTTCATAGCAGTGAAATGAAGTGCAATCTTTAGGTTAATATCTCACGAGTATGATATGAAGATATTTTTACTTAGTCGATTTGTGGTCCATTCATCATTTTCGACTCACTTGACTTCACTATGAAAACAGGATTTCGCATTTTGGTTGACGGGAACGAATCGACTAGCAACTGAATTGAAAGAATTTATATTTTCTAGGATAAATAAGTAGTTTATTGGAAAAACTTCACTTTTCACCGTGTGGAAAGTACAATTCTAGTCCTTTGTAAATAGCCCGTTTGTACTTATGAAGTTATTATTATTATTATTATTATTATTATTATTATTATTATTATTATTATTATTATTATTATTATTTAATAATAATAATAATAATAATAATAATAATAATAAATGAGTATTTGTGTAATACAAGAGCACGTCAAATTGAACTACTGACCATTTAACGTTTCAATATATACTCCTAAATATGAGAGGATAAACCTATGAACTACCTTGCAAAAAAATTGCTTATGGTCCTTACGCAGTAAATTTAATATTAACGACAAATGATCTAGATACAATTAAGTTGTTAATTACATTTTGTCAATATGATGGATTTCCCCCATAAATAATCAGTAAGAGAGTATTCGATATACAATTATATACATCTTACTTGGCTAATAAGAAAAAGGAAATTAAATAACCTCTTCTATCAAGAAGATACTAGAAGCTTTCTATTTCAAGTGTTCCCTTGCTGGCGCTGCTGTCGATGTGTGTTTTTTAACACCGTGCTCGTGGGTTTTCTCGGGGTTCCCCCGTTTCCTGCCACTTTCTTCATTCCACCATTTTCATTCATTTCTCATCATCAGCGTCTCCTTTAGCCTAACCGGCAAAAACGTGGGACGTAAAACAAGGATTTTATAAGGACGTGTGTTTTCCCGTACCTCCCTCGAAAAAGAAGGGACAAATTGCTGTGACCGAGATCCTTCAATAGTTGGATGCAGACAGGGTTGCCACATTCAAACATTTTATATCAAGTTTTGGTATAATTCTTTTGAAAAAAAAAGTTGTCTCTTTATAAATGAAAAGAATATAAATTACCTTCATTATTCAACCACGTTTGATATTTACAGATCGACCTAATATTTGCAAATGATCTTTGCTAAGAACAAAGAAATAAGCTATTTTGATCTTAGTGCTACGCTATTTAAGACGGAGCTTTCTCTCTAGGTCTAAAATTTAACGTAGGATCCGAACCATATGTTTCCAACAGAGGATCGGACTTAACTTTTCCGCAGGACATGCGAGAACGCCAAGCACTTAGTAACGGGAAATTTCAGAGAAAATGAATATTTAGTTACGTAAATTGAGCACATACGTATTTGTTTAAGTATTGTAAATACTGTATTACAACCTTAAATCTTTTACTTTTATATCTCACGTTTTTGGTATGGGGAGTGAAGGGAGTTCCGTGATTGCTCAAAATGAGTGCAGATGTAATAATTGGTGAAATGAGAAACTTGAAGGGAGCATGAGAAGACGAAGAAAGCCCACAAACACGATGTCATACTACACGATCTCACATGGCATGGGATCGAACCTGTTTCTTGCGGATCTGTTTGGAGGTGTACTTAACGGCCCCGACTTTCCAAAATTTAAGTGGGTGCATATCAATGGTGGGACGTGTTATATGTTTTCAGGGGAGTCTCGATATTTTTTATTGATTCTTTTTTCGTTAAAATATTTTATGAACTATCATGAAGGGGTATATGCTCGATTCTATTCACAATATAGTTCATTTTTTTATTATAGGGACTGCCTTTGAACAGACCAGAGACAGGCAAGGAAGGGAAAGTGTGTTGCTTGGTTAAGTTTGCACAAACATATTTGAAACAAACAATTATGTTTTACAAGTTAGAAATCTTCCATCTCAATGTTTTAATTGCTTATTATTATTATTTGATAGTGGGAAGTGAGAAATATTTATTTTATTTTGTTTCTATCAAACTAAAAGTCTTGTGGATGCTCCGCACTCACAATATTATTTGTGTGGGTGCTGGAGTCTCGGAGCACCAACGTAGTCGGCGCGCATGGAGTACCATGAATTTTTAGAATGATTTTAAAAGTAAACAACGTGGATATACTTAGGTATATAATAATATTCAGACACATACATACGTACACACACACACACGAAATCGTTTAACGTTGTAGGAACACATGCACTACTTAATCTTTATTTCCACCTTCCCTTGGATTTTACAATATTTCCGTAATAGCTTTTGATAAAGACACTATACACTTAATAAAAATTCAATTTTAATATTCTGAATGAAATTCAGCTCCGTAGAGTAATCGACGAGTTTTCGTAGCAACAAACAAATTCCAGAAGTATTCTCATATATATTTAAAATGCAAACCAATGCAATTGTCAGCTTGGCTATCAAAAGAGCTTAATAAAAAATCAGAATGAACTTTTTAAGTCAATAGTTTCACAGCTGATACGTTGTACGTACTTGTCGTCGTCACTGCTGCTCACAATTTCGTAACCGTCTTTGCTGGAAAGACTTTTATCGTCGTCGTCACTGTCAACCCCATAATTAATGACCAGTCTTTCGATTTTTTTCATTTGATATTACATCCTGCTAGCGATACATGAATAAAACGCACAATATGGCGGCAATTGAATGGGAATGTGACCGTTTTTTTCTATGGGAGTAGTATTTTGGATTTGGCTTATTTTTCCTAAGAACTTCAACGAGTTCCACTTTCGTCATACATTCCTGGAAGGGAATATTATTTAAACGAAGCCAATTTTCAATATCTAATTTCTTCGCGCTGGTCGATGGTGGTTTGTTTATCTAATGAGCATTATAAGATGCGTTGTACAGCACAATTACACCTCTTATTCGGCAGCCTTAGTATTAATTTAACCTGCAAACACTTTTCAAAATTTGTTACATTCATATCGTCATAGTAATCACCTGTTTTAGATTGTAATTTGAATATAAGTAGTACATTTTGAACAAATCCTAATCTACCTCCACCATGAACCTTTAGTCGTGGTCCAGAAATACTATCATCTTCGTCTACACTTTGCCAACATTTTTTAACTTTGCAACTTGGATGAATTTACGTTTCATCTATATACAAAATATTTTCCCTTGTTCCCTGTTTTTTAAAAATATTTCTGAAGAAACATGTTTGCCATGCTACATCAAACCTTTCCATAAGTTTGTACCGCTTATCTTTACACTTCTTATATTTAAATCCCATTTCCAGAAGAATTTTCTTAACGTTTCAACACAACCCTATTGACATTTTGGCACAGAAAAGTATTTTGCGTACTATAGGAACTGTTTACTTAATATTTATGTAAAATTCTACGAAATATAATTACATATATCCATATCAACTTCAATAAGTTTTCTTTGTTTTCTCTTACCTGGTGTTGATGATTTCTTTCCCTCTTTGAGTGCTCGTGCCTCTCTTCTTATGTTCTTAATAAATCATTCAGATTTATTCAGCATTTCCTCTTGTCTTATCATAGCATTGTCCCGAGGTAGTATATAGGAATTGACTTCCCTTTCCCCGTCACATAAATCGATGACATTCCGAATTATTTCATGACCTTCGCTGTGCACTGTCTTGTTAGCTATTCTAAGTAGCCTACGATCCTTATTCGTCAAGACCAAACCAAGGATGTTATAAAATATAGGATCTGCACATACAAGAAAATCGTGAAGCCATACGTCATAGCTTCGCCACACCTAGTCTGCCCACTCCGCGCCACTAAGGTCGCAATGTTTCGAGCCAAGAATCATGGCGGAAACGAGAGTAGCCAATCAGACGTGCTGGCTCAGACGATGGTCGATTGTTTTTCGGCTTCATTGAGTTCATATGATGAAGATACGTATGGGCAGATCCTCTATATTATAACATCCTTGGACCAAACGACAGAATGTCAAATAGACAACACAGCCGAGGTCATTCACTTCTTTCCCCAAAGCAAAGGAAAGGTTTCCTCCGTAAGAGAGCAGCGGGGGTTAGGCCGAATTATTTTTCACATATTTTCCGAGGCCGAAATTTTGTAACTTCGTGGAAGTCAAATACTCAAAACTTCTTTTCTTCAGTAAACCTAGATGATTTTCTTTGTTGCCAGCTGTAGAACGTATGATTAAACTCTGTCCAGCCTTAAAATCATATTTTCTATCAGAGAGCATGTGTTCCACAATCACTGAAGTTTTTTTTTTTTTCAGTTATCCTTTGTCTGAAATATGGCTGTATATTTTATCCACAACCAGACATCAGTTTTTACTGATTTTGGTCATTTTCTTGAAAGTCCAGTATGTTTCAATGATTGAATGTTCAGCATTGGTCACCGAACTCAAAGCAAAATCGATTGACAACTGTTTTTCTTCCTCTTCTAATTCAGTCAAAAATGAAAAATCTTTTTAAAATGGGTTAGTATGTGTATCGAATTTTAAGAAATATATACGATACTTTTATTCCAATTGTATTGAGTATATTCAGCGGTGATCCACACTTTTCGCAGATAATATTTTGAATTGGAAAAGACTTAACTCAGTAATTGAACGGAACAACGTGCATAGCAGCTTGAGGTACATTAATAAATTGTCAGGAAAAGAAACAAAAGATTCCCATCTGTTTCATGAGATTACAAATGTAAAGAATTATGCTTCTTCTGCGAAAAAAAAAAATAAAGAATAGAAAACTGTTCAAATGAGAGTAAATTTAAGATGGAGTGAACTGTTGAAAGTTCCATTCCATATTCTCAAGTATGTGATATTGCAGAGTTAGTATGTGGCACTCTGCTACAAATGTTCCGACTGAGAAGATACTTTTTATGATGAATTATTTGTGGACTGATGAAAAATTTCAGTTAAAAATTGAAACTCTTAAACATAAAATGAAAAAAATGAAATGAAATATTTGAGTTTTACGTCCCACGATTATGCCGGTTAAGCTAAAAGAGACTGTGATGATGAGTAATGAATGAAATGGTGGAATGAATAACGAGGGAGGAAACGGGAGAACCCTGAGGAAACCCACGCACACAGTGTTTGTCCAGCACAAAGTTCACTTGGCGGGGGCTGGGACCCCAAGCACCAGAGGTGAATGCTCTACCACTGAGCCACCGTGGCCCCCTGAAACTCTTAAACACATAATAATAACAAATGTAACTATAATTGTACCTGTAGTGAATTCCATAACATGATTTTGCAAAATAGCAAGTTACTACGCGCTGTACATGCAAACGAATAATACCGGTATATCACCAAGCAGTGTATTGATGTTTAGTTGGTAAATAGATGTCACATATTAATAAAGATATTTGTTATTTTGGAAAAAGTTAACAATGTAATGAACGTAAGACAAACCGCATTTATATGTTCAGTGAAATTTTATCCTTCAACATACTTATTTTCTTTTTTTATTAAAGTAACTCTTGCTTGTTACTCCATCAAATTGTTTCAAATGTTTCATCAACCATGCACGTACTTATGCATGAAAGTAGGTATTTGGAGTTGAGTTTAATTCCTTCAATATTGCTGTTGAGTACCTTTTACTTTTTTTTTTCAAACAAACATGAATGGTTAACGTTAAATGAAATAAGGAAACTCGTATTGCCGACGCAGTAGGCTATCATATACTATTATACTTGTGTCCTACTTTTTACTTATCAAAATCTGGTCACCCTATCTCACATGTAACTCTGAAATGTGAATACTAAATAAATAAATAACACTGCATAAATACCACATAATAATACTAAATACATAAATACTAAATTTATAAAAATAAACTTGTACAATTGACTTGTTTAATCTTTAAGGCTTCTTAATAATTTACCCCATAGCTCATCAATTTTAAATCCTGAATTCCAGTACATGACTCTATCGCCTTCTATTTCTTTCCATTTCTTGACTAACCTTCTCTCTTCTTGGCCCAGCACTTTCACTTCACTCCAATTGATTGAATGTCCCGTGTCTCTTGTGTGCTTGTAGTTGCAGTACTGTGTCTCTCTTCAACCTAATGTCGTCCTTATGTTGTTCTATTCACTCCAGCTTCTCTTCCGTTTCGCCAATATAGCACATATCACATTTTCTGCACTGCATCTTATATATAACTCCTACTTTCTCCATTATTCTTTCCTCCTCTTCTTTTTTCGCTTCTCCTTTATTATCTGCAGTAACCTCTTGCTTCCTTTTATATATATGAAGCCAAAGTGGATAGTTGGTGAAACTGTTACACGTTATCTTTTTTTTGCAATAAACGTATTGTTTTACTCAGTGAGTAGTTTAAATCAGATTTAAGTCTGTTAAAAGCAAAACTTGTGTATTGGAAAATATTAAGTTTCTTTAATATGTACGTCCCTCTTTGTTCGTTATCGGCATCGAAAGTGTAACTGTTCACCTCAGCGACCCCAAAAACTATGGATTCGGCACTTATAGCGGTCATTTTCGATCATTTTATACATCTTCCTCTCCTTCCCCCAAGTTGCAGTGCTGAATTAGAATTTAAGCTTCATCGGAGATGTCAGTGTTCATCTCAGCAACCCCGAAAACTATGGGTTCGACACTAAGATCGATAATTTTAAATATATATCCGCACTTCCTTCCTCCAAGTTGCACCTTCAAAGTGAAATGATAAAACCATTTCAGACCCGAACCTCATCTATGTTGAAAGTTTTTGTCGAGATCAGTCTGGTGGTTCAAGTGTTGTTAAGTTACAAATATAGTTACTTTCATTTATATATATATATAGTTACATTCTTTCATTTCTAGTCTACTTAGTTACATTCTAGTATACTTTCATTTATATATATGTTTATAAAAAACTCAGCTATTGCTTCTGCACTATTTCAATGGTTCGTACTTTAATACATCCCTTCCTCAACCATGGTTGCGGAATTGATTAAACGTAATGTTCTTGTATTAAATAAATGTATTTTAAATATATATATTTCTCATTAATTTCAATTAAGTTGCTTTTCAAAGATCCTCTAAAATTTCAGTGACGCACTATGGGCTATAAGCCATTAACTTCTATGGCCAACCTGCTACAAACTACAGACTTAAATATTCGATAAAGCATTTCAGTACTAAGTAGTTGCCACAATACCAATATGAACGTATTTAATTCCAACGGTAACAACTATGTTAGTAACACTAAAATTATTATTAATAATGATAACGAGTAAGGGTTTAGGATGTTTCAGTGTAGGACGTTTCGGTGTAGGATGTTTCGCTGTAGGATGTTTCGGTGTAGGACGTTTCGGTGTACGGATGTTTCGGTGTACGGACGCTACGGTGTAAGGATGGTTCGGTGTAAGCACGCTTGCTGTAAAGGACGTTTCGGTGTATAGCCTAATATTTGATTGCATTAATCATATGCTTGTAATGAACAGGCATGAAGTGTCATAGTGTAGCCACTCTGGAATAGTGTAAACTGATTAACATTGTTATTGAGTCTCATTGTTATTGAGACAGGATGATAATACAACACCAATCCATTCGCAACAATAATTTCTATTCAGAGATGTCCATAGGCGAGTTTTATAGAATAATAATCAAATTTACTGCAAAATATTCAGCATTATTTCTAAATTGAAATAAATATATTGTACAAAGTTCCTGAGACACAGTAATAATATATACAAACTGAATAATACCTCAAAGGAATTTTTGGCGTGGGAGACCCGGGTTCGATTTCCGGTGAGAGCTCATGTGGTTCGGATTCCACGTTAATCAGTATGTGGACGTCTCATATAGCCTCGCTGCTGAACGGGACGTTAAACTCAGAATCAACTCATCTCAACTCAAAGGAATTTTGTTGAAAAAAATATAATTACATAGAATCACTCAACTAAGAATCTAAAATTGTACACAATTCCTTTTAAGACTGTAATCACATCGTCAGATTTGTAATTTTCACAAACGTTGTTCAGTCTCTTCGTAACATCGGCGTATTTTTTTTTTTTTTTGTTCTGACTTCATATCCGCCAATTAACTTATTTTTTCTATTTGAACAGCACTAACAAGGAGACTTACGGAAGTGTAATTTACTGATTTGAATGAAACTTTGCATACTTGTAGAATATCAGAAAATAATCGTCACTTTTTTTAAATTTTATTTTTGGCAATGGTGCGGGTTTAAGGGTAGAAACCACTCTTTGAACGTTAGAGGTGGCCTCCAAGCATAAACAGAAAGCAATCATTAAAATAGAAGATTAAATGATACGACCAGCTTACTGTCAAGAAGGTTTTAGGACAGATGATTCAGAACCTGACCTTGAAATTACAAAATTCAAATTGGCGGATCCAATATGATGATTACAATTACAAATAGTCTTCTGGTTTGAAATGTTCTGCAGTTAGCCAAGAACAATTATAATTGGCAGGGGCTACTGAGAGAAGGTGCAGACTGATTTGAAACCCCTTTTTGTACTTATTTTAACAGGACGTTTGATTAAATCTATAGCCAAAAAGTTAGAAGCCAATGCCAATGCATTTGTCGCGAATGTGAAGCAACACATATTGGAAAATTAAATATTTATAACTCTGATCAATAGGTTTAATTTTTAAATGCCAAAGTGGATAGTTGGTGAAACTGTTACACGTTATCTTTTTTTTGCAATAAACGTATTGTTTTACTCAGTGAGTAGTTTAAATCAGATTTAAGTCTGTTAAAAGCAAAACTTGTGTATTGGAAAATATTAAGTTTCTTTAATATGTACGTCCCTCTTTGTTCGTTACATAATTTTTCAAGGAGAGATGTCAGCTTCTTGTCCACTTTGAAGGACTCAAAATGAACGACAATCGGGTAAGCCTCGCTCAAATGTCTGTGTAAACTTTTCTTCCTTCTGCTGTGCTATGACGTGCATGTCGCTTCTGCGTAATAGTCTTTTATGGTAATATTTTGATCTTTTGATAAGTACTGTATAAAGAATAGTATGATATTATTTCAGTCATAATAATAATTTTTCAATACTATATTTGCTTAAAATTAATAGCATTTAGTTAATTTTCTTTTATCTATACGTAGTTGTTTGAATTAGCCAATCAGAAGCATAGAAAGGATTGGCGCAAAAGTATACTAGCTGAAATCCGACTCATCGTTCTGTAATTATTGGTATTTTATCGTAATGTTGAAGCTTATCTTCTACAAAGAAATGGTTTAATTCACGAAACGTAAGTTTACTATGGTGCGTCTTTAGAAAGCAAGATAATCTAATATTTGTCGCTTCATCGATGAGTCACATGGAAGCAGGACTTTTGATGTTCAACTTGGAGTCATAGAAACTTTACCAGGTAAAA
This sequence comes from Thermobia domestica, assembly GCF_964235325.1. Taxonomy (NCBI): domain Eukaryota; kingdom Metazoa; phylum Arthropoda; class Insecta; order Zygentoma; family Lepismatidae; genus Thermobia; species Thermobia domestica. The sequence continues at coordinate 23,655 of NW_027657214.1, read as the reverse complement.
ATCATTTACTTTAGTTAATGAGGAAAAGGACCCTCTTTGCTGGTAAGATTGTTTATATCTGCATCGAGTCATAAACATCATTGGAAACTAGCTGATCTATGAAAAGCAACGTACTTTTTTTTTGCACATGCTGTATTCGTGAGATAGGAGTCAGATTCTGTGTATGGAAGAAGTTAAATACAAGTGATTATTACTGTGAATAGTAACGATAGGGCGTAGGCCGACTGAGTGTCGTAAACTAATAATCACTATATCAGCAATAAAAATTATGGTTTGTAATAATTGTTTTCTTTGTGCGTACTTGATGATCACTATGATGTTCTAGAGGTAAATAAGCTCCATTCTTGTTAGGCTCCGACTCACACCAACATAATAATACGCTACATTGTTTTCTTGTGCTATAGGTATCCAATAGTTTAATGTATATCTAAAGTATTCAATTTATTATTACAAATGTCGCCACGAACAATATATTCTTGTCTTCGTCAGATAAATGTAAACAATGTTACACAAAGCTTACAAATTCATTCTGTATATGTTCATTTATGTTCTTGCATATTCCACGTCCTTAAGTGACTTTAGAGTCTATAGAATTGTCCTTAACGAATACTACTTAGGTTAGGCACGTCGTTGACGGTGGCCATCCCTAGTTGTATATGTTTTATTGAGCACTGTATTTAGTTGGTTGTATATAGCACCTCCGATGAAATATTCGGGTGACATCCAGAAGTCCTAAAGTGCAGAAGTCCTAAAAGGCAGAAGTCCTAAAAATAGGGCACTAGACCTAAATTTTAGGACTTCTGCACTTTAGGACTTCTGCAGTTTAGGACTTCTGCACTTTAGAACTTCTGCCTCGGTATGATTTTTAGGACTTCTGCCCTTTAGGACTTCTGCCTTTTAGGACTTCTGCCGCGATATGATTTTTAGGACTTGTGCCTTTTAGGACTTGTGCCTTTCAGGACTTCTGCCTTTTAGGACTTCTGCCATTTAGGACTTGTGCCTTTTTCATTCACTTGCTTTAGTTCTGAAATTCGCCACCACCACACGAAATTGGGACGATGCAGCAACTAGTTGGCAATAATGTTACGAACGTATCTAATTCCAACAGTAACAGCTATATTTGTACTACTAAGATTATTATTATCACTATCTGTTCTGCACTTATACACGAATTACATAATACAACCTATTTCATTCTAAGAATTAATTACATAATTAGTTAAGAAATTCGTTTCTTTCGAATGTAGATACGAGAATCCCAAGACAAATTCCTAAAACAAAAATAAATAAATAAATAAATAATTAAAAAAATGTTTAAAAAGCATATTTTACCAGACTTCTGAAACCAAGCAAACATTCAGAATTGCAATATATACTGTGCGGAGCGTATTTTTATTAAGAGTAGGACAAAAATCCACCAAAGTTTACTTAATTAGGACAAAAGCTCACTAGACATTTCACGAGTGAACATTAAGAGCCTGCCTTACTAAAAATAACAAAATTTACAAATTTTTCTTTTGCTTATTTTTCATAAGTGAAAGGAGATAATAAAATGCAACTTACCACAATCATAGATAATGTTGTACTACAATAGAAAATATGAACCTGAAGAATTTTCAGTGTTACCATCCATAGAAATTACAGTGTTGCCAGAATAACAATTTCCCTGAAATCTAAGTTAAGGCAGCGACTAGAGGAACAAACTCAACTGCATTTAATTATGTATCATGTTGTTTTGGTTTCCTGTGAACTACTTTTTAAATAGTAGTTGTATTTAGTTTGTAATAAACAAAACAGTTTTAACATACAGTTATTAAAACTAAATAATAATGCTATTTAAAAAGTAGTTCACAGCAAACCAAAACAACACAATACGTAACCAAGTGCAGTTGAGATCGTTCCTCTAGTCACTGCCTTAACTTAGATTTTAGGGAAATTGTTATTATGGCAACACTGTAATTTCTATGGATGGCAACACTGAAAATTCTTCAGGTTCATATTTTCTGTTGTAGAACAACATTATCTATGATTGTGGTAAGTTGCATATCATTATATCCTTTCACTTATGAATAAAGAAGCAAAAGAAAACTTGTAAATTTTGCATTATTTTTAGTAAACCAGCCTCTTAAATACCAACTGTATACATAAAGAACGCAGTAAATTTAAAATTGAGCAAAGAACATTTATTATGCAATACAGTGGGTGACATTCATAAGTCTTAAACGGCACAAGTCCTAAAAATATAGGTACTAGACCTAAATTTTAGGTCCTGTGCCATTTTTGCAGAAATTACTACATAGTCATTTAGGGGTGTAGCCTACAAATTTTTCTAGGGGAGCATGATTTTTATATATTAAAAGCAAATCAAAAGTTTATTTCCAGATTACGAAAGCTTCAATAAGATAATAAATTTATACATATTACACATGTACACAAATACATAATATTATTATATTTCCAGTTAGTTCCTTTTTGAAACCTGGACCTTGACAGAGCGTAAATTTAAAATCACAGCTTGTGGGAAATGTACAAATCAGGTAGTTATAAGAAAATCGGAAACTGTTCATGGAAATCCATTTGTTTGACTGTATTTATCTTCTGTACTCTTATATAAAAGAGTAAAGATGAGTAATTTTTTGGGCATACTACTACAAGTAGAGTCGTTAAATTTTAATTATAAAATATAATTTTCTTATGAAAGCAGGACATAAGAAATAATTTTTGGAAATAAGAATCGTAAAAAGGGTGGGGCAAGATTTTTTTTAAAGGGTAGTGTATCTCGCAAGTTTCTGAAGCTAGTAAAATGAAACTTAGCATATAAACTTTCCTGTTTAAAAAAACTGAAAATTGAACACATAAAAAGGAAAGAGCAAAGGGAGCACTTTCTTGTGTTCGAATTCCCCATTACTTACTCAGAAAATATGTAAATAAATTAAGGAAGGATTTGTTTAAGCTAGATGCGTGAAATTCGGTATTTGAACTTTTAACTAAAAGTAATAAAATACTATATGTTTCAGCATCTTGAAAATTACACTTCTAAGGGGAAGGAGGGTCAATTTCTATAATATTAAAATATCCCACTGCTTATAAGATTTGGGCAGAAAACTCTTTTCCTTTAGGCCTCGGTTCATCCAGTTAAGCAAACGAGAGTACAAAGTGGCTAATTAATTAGGTTCTTTTAATTATTTTAACGTGTTGACGTAGTTTAATTCTTTTAAAACTGTATTCTTTCACATTCTATTATAAACATCTTTCATTTGCTGTAATTATTAAACACGTTTAGTAAACATAAAACAGACTAATCCCCGGTCCCGGCCAGGAATGTGTTTTTGGTGTTAAGCCATCATTTGCCGTCCGTAACATAACCTTTGATTTTAACTTCACGTACTCTCAAGACTCAAGTCTCAGAAATGTAGCATATATGAAATATACTACTACTACTACTACTACTACTACTACCATTACTACTATTACTATACTAATAATCACGGCATGGCGCGTCCTCAGGTTGCGGATCGAGGAGAAGGCCTCTAGATATAGAGGTTAGCTGCGAATATACTGAATAAGCAGTCGCGGACAGACGACTAGGAGTGGTCCTCCAGCTTGGGGGTTTGGGTAAGGCTAACACCCTCATCCTGTAAAAAAAGGTACTTGTTCAGAAACATTCACAAAAGCCTCGGACAAGGACTGATAACTTGGCACGACATCAGCAAAAGAAAATGGACATGAGATTTGGAACATGGAATATTAGAAGTCTTTATAGGGCAGGCGCGTTAAAATCTGTAACGAGTGAGTTAGAGAAACACAGGATGGACTTAGTAGGAGTTCAGGAAGTTAGGTGGGAAGGAAATGGATCTGAGAATTCCGGAAATTTTACGTTCTTTTACGGGGAAGGAAATAAAAATCATCAGTTAGGAACAGGGTTTTTCGTTCACAAACGAATATTACCAGCAATTAAACGGGTTGAATTTGTTACTGACAGACTTTCTTTTATTACTCTTAAGGGACGGTGGTGTGATATTATTGTTTTAAATGTACATGCTCCAACTGAAGATAAGGGTGACGATATAAAAGATAGTTTTTACGAAGAAATGGAACGTATATTTGACCAACTCCCGCGATACCATATGAAGATTCTATTAGGGGATTTCAATGCGAAGGTAGGACGAGAGGATATTTACAAACCGATTATAGGGAACGAAAGTTTGCATAAGGAAAGTAATGACAACGGTGTTAGACTCGTGAACTTTACAACAGCCAAAAACCTAATCGTGAAGAGTACAAAATTCCCACATCGCGACGTTCATAAATACACTTGGACATCACCAGACAGAAAAACACATAATCAAATTGATCACGTTTTAGTAGATAGAAGAAGACAATCTAGCATAATTGACGTCCGGTCGTTTAGAGGGGCTGATTGTGACACTGATCACTACCTGGTAGCAGCGATAATACGGGAGAGATTATCGTTGAATAAAGGTAACACTCAATGTCCGAAAACGGAGAGATTTAATTTAAAGAAATTAGAAGAGAGCCAGGTAAGAGAGGAATACCAGGTTGAAGTTTCGAATAGATTCTCGGTTTTAGAAGATTCGGAGTGCACTAATGTTGAAGATACTTGGATTGAAATTAGAGATAGCATTAAAAGTTCAGCAATAGAAAAATTGGGACACGCGGAAATACGTAGGAACAAACCATGGTTCGACCAAGAATGCATTAAACTAGCAGAGAAGAGAAAACAGGCAAAATTACGGTGGCTACAAAATCCGAATGAAATAACTACACAAAATTTCGCAGATATCAGGCGGGAAACTTCCAAAACTTTTAGAACAAAGAAACGGGTTTTTTGAAAGCTAAAATTATGGAACTTGAAGATAATAGTAAAAATAAAAATATTCGGGACATGTATAAGGGGATCAGCGAATTTAAGAAAGGCTATCAACCTCGTGCTTATATTTTAAAGAAATCTGACGGAACAGTTCTCACTGATACGGATAGCCTCTTAAATAGATGGAAAGATTTCTTTGACGATTTGCTGAACACGCAGCCAAAAACTAATGTGCGTGGAGAAAAGGAGATACACACCGCAGAACCGTATATTCCAGAACCCAATCGAATAGAAGTGGAAGCCGCTATAAAGAAATTAAAGAAACACAAATCTCCGGGTGTAGATGAAATTCCGGCTGAGTTAATTTTAGCTGGAGGCGAAAAATTATGGAACAAGATACACAAACTCATTCTCCTTATCTGGAACAAGGAAGAATTGCCCCAAGAGTGGAAAGAATCAATCATTGTTCCAATTCACAAGAAAGGCGACAAAACTGACTGTAATAATTATCGAGGCATTTCTCTTCTGTCAACATCCTATAAAATCCTTTCAAATATTCTGTTAGCAACATTGATCCCATACGCAGATGAAATTATTGGAGATTATCAGTGCAGATTTAGACGAAATCGATCAACTGTCGACCAAATATTTACCATTCGCCAAATACTCGAAAAGAAGTGGGAATACAATACCCCGGTACATCAACTATTTATTGATTTTAGAAAGGCTTACGACTCGGTTAGGAGAGAAACATTATACAACGTTCTTACAGAGCTTGGAATACCGAGAAAGCTAATTAGATTAATTAAGATATGTTTAAGTGAATCCCAAAGTAAAGTCCGGGTAGGAAAATTTTTGTCCACGAGCTTCCACGTCGAAAATGGCCTGAAACAAGGAGATGCGTTGTCGCCATTATTATTTAACTTTGTGCTGGAATACGCCATAAGGAAAATCAAAGATAGCAACCAGGGCCTAGAGTTAAACGGCATTCACCAGGTTATGGCATATGCTGATGATGTGAATTTAATAGGGGATGATAGGAGAACAGTAGAAATAAATGCAGAGATCTTATTAAACGCTTGCAGGGACATGGGTTTAGAAGTAAATGCAGAGAAAACTAAATACATGGAAGTGCGTCGGGACCGTAATACTGCAAATTGTGAAGTCGTTAAAATATTAAATAATAGTTTTGATAAAGTGGATACTTTCAAATATTTAGGATCAATATTAACAGAGGGAAATCATATTCACGAAGAAATTAAATGTCGACTCAAAGCAGGGAATTCGCGTTACTATTCGGTTCAAAATCTCTTGTCGTCGCGAATTCTGTCGAGGAATTTGAAGCTTAAAATATATAAAACGATAATCATGCCTGTTGTTCTGTATGGTTGCGAAACATGGTCGCTTACTCTGAGGGAAGAACATAGACTGAAAGTATTTGAGAACAGGATCCTGAGAAGAATATTCGGACCCAAGAGGAACGAGAATGGGGAATGGCGGAAGCTTCATAACGAGGAACTACATAGTTTATACGGTTTGCCCAACATTGTTAGGGTCGTCAAGTCTAGGAGGTTTAGGTGGGCAGGTCATGTAGCTAGAATGGAAGAAAGTAGAAACGCTTTCAAAGTCTTGACTGGTAGACCCATAGGAAAACGACCATTAGGAAGACCTAGGCGCAGATGGGAGGATAATATTAAGATGGATCTCGCAGAGATAGGAATACAAAGTAGAAACTGGATGCAATTAGCTAAGGATAGAAGTCAGTGGAAAGCTTTTGTGAACGCGGCACTGAACCTCCGGGTTCCATAGGCCATAGAGTTAGTTAGTTAGTTAGTTACTACTACTACTACTACTACTACTACTACTACTACTACTACTACTAATAATAATAATAATAATAATAATAATAATAATAATAATATGCACTTCTGAAATACGTATGTATCTATGCGTTATTAATTCTTTCATAATCTTGAAAGAAACTTTGGATTTGTTTTTAGTTTGTAAAAATCAAGGCCCTCTAGAATAACTTGCTGGCTACTTCCTGAATGAATATGTATTGGCTTCTGTACACGTATTGTGTTATCACTTGCTAGTCTAGTGTTATTTGTAGAACAAGACAATGGTTCTTGTCTTGGAATATTACTAGTTTGGTGTGGTAGTACAGTGATAGAGTGTGACCTATAATTTAATTTCCCTGTAGGGTATGCTATCTGCAATGCAATAAACTGTATATGCTTCTTCTTCCTAACAAGGATGGGCGATAAGCCCCTGCAATTTCATTACAAATAAGTACGAAATTATTTTATAAACTACTTGGTGAACCTTTGTTAATATAACGCTATTAGTTCTTACAAACTTTTGTTAATCTTATTTAACAATTGCAAAATGGAATAAGAGAGAAAATATATAATGATGATGATTGTTTATTTACATAAGATATACATACAACAAAAAGGAATCTGTTGGTCACTACTGTGTATCTGCTAAACCAGGGTCAAACTCTGTGTGTCACAAAAGTTAGTTTAACAGAGTTTAAAATAATATATATTTTGTTCCAAAGCAAAATAGGCTTTGGAACAGTGGGTGAGATCCAAAGCTATTGCTAAGAGGTATCAATAAACTAAAAAAAGATTGGCTCTGAGAAACAGAAACGCAACTTCTAGAGACTTAAACATTAAAATGGCTGAGTATGGTGTAGACATTTCGCCTGAAAATGTTCGAAGGGTTCTTTGTGTTAAGGGAATAAAAGCACTCAGGCCAAGAAAGAAAGCAAAAATTACTCCAATCATTACAAAGAAGCGCCTCGAATGGGCACGTGGCAAAGAACAATGGACTGCTGATGATTGGAGAATAGGAGTTTCAGTGATGAATCATATCTTCGTGTCTGATGAATGTTCACAATATGTGCGACTAGTGTTGCAAAGGTCTAGAAAAAACAAAAAGGAAATTTTTGGGTAAAAAGCAGTTTTTTACCGTTTTTCCCGAACCTGAAAAAAACGAAAAGATTGGGAAAAATTGAAATATTCGAATGTTTCACACATTATGCTTTTAAAATGAAAACTACACTATTTTATATTTACTGCTTTACAATTAAGATCATTGAGTAGTTATGTTCCTTGTATTAGAATAGGGAAATTTAATGGCAATAAATATATTTACACCATTCCTTTAAAGTTAGCACCGTCATAGAATGGAGTTATGGCTACAAAAAATTCTGAAATATAATCGAAGTTAGATTAAATAATATAGATGCATTTAAATTATCTTAAGTAATCTTATAAAGTTACCGTTTCATGGCAGGGAAGTGTTAAAATAATAGGGCCAGAATCATTTTAGTTAATACCAGTATGTTAAAATCAAATATCTATTTTATGGATACACGTATCTTCCTTGTGCTGTGTAAATTTTTGTAAATTTTGAATCCATTAGAAAAAAATCTTTTGTTCGGAAATATTGGCAAAACCCGGATAATGTAATTTAAAGACTACTTATTCGCCTGATGCTAATCTTATTTGCTGTAACGTGTCTGCAGCATCTATACATACAACGTATTTCGCTAGCAGGAAAAATAGTTAAAGCAACATCTTTTAATTTTACTTTTTAGTTTTCTGATAAAAAAAATACCTCTTTATTATTTGTATACTTTTCGAAGAACTCAAAAAGAGGAAGGATTTTCTTTACATATACACATATACACCGCATAAGTGCGTAAATTTGAGCAGCGACAAATCCTTCATGTGAAACTTCCGTTCGTTATTCTTAAAGACTAGCAGAATACCCGTTCTTCATACGGGGAGAATAGTTTCATTTTCGGTATAACTGTCACCAATGAACTTAGGGACCCCAAAACTATGAGTTTGACACTAGTATCAGTCATTTTCACTTACTATTACATGTCATCCTCTCCCTTTAGGAGTAATAATGGGAGCTGAATTTGGATTTAAACGGCATCGGAAGTGTCACTGTTCATCTCAGCCACCCACAAAAGTATGAATTCGACACTGATATCGACAATTTTCGACCATTTTTATATACCCACATCTTCTCCCCCACAAGTTGCGGTGCTTAATTTGGATTTAAATGTCATCGGAAGTGTCACTGTTCATCTCAGGACCCCAAAAACCATGAATTCAACACTAGTATCGATCATTTTGGATCATATATATATCCGTCTCCAAGTTGCGGGGATGCATTTGGATTTAAAGTGCATCGGAAGTGTTACTGTTCAGTTCACCGACTCTAAAAACTTTGGATTCAACACTAATATCGGTCATTTTCGATCATTTTTATATATCTCTCCGCCTCCAAGTTGCGGAGATGAATTTGGATGTAAACGGCATCGGAAGTGTTACTGTTCATCAAAGCAACCCGCAAAACGATGTATTCGACTATAATATCGGTCACACACACACACACACACACACACACACACACACACATATATATATATATATATATATATATATATATATATACCGGGTGCACCATTTATAATGTCCCATCATTATAACAGAGGAACTAAGAGAGAGAGAGAAGCGAAAGTTTGCACAAAGAAATTACAGGAAGGGGGACATCTATCCATATATTGGGTAACATCACCAGGTGAACAGTGTTGCCAACCCAATATAAAGTTATGATTTTTTAAATGGAATGACCTAAATTTAATTTCATAATTCGAATCAGCAATGAAAACAAAGACGAAAGAGATGACACTCGCAAATCAGTGTTGCATACTTTTTGAGAAATAACGTTAAACATGTGTCAAATTTAAACGCCTTTAACACACGCAAGGAATGAAGTAGTAACTATTTGTCCACATTAAATTAAATACCGGGAAGAACTCTTTAAGATGACTTCAAGTTTAGAAAGATCAGCTAAACAGTGTTGCCACAACAGAAGAGAGAAAAGTGGAGTTCGGAAATAGTGCAATAACTTGGAAAAGGCTCCTATTACAGTATGGTTTAAAATTCACGGAGCAAATAAGTATGTCAAAAGGAGCATTGTCACGTTTATTTGAGATCGATAAGTGAAGTACTTAACGAGATATTCGGTACTTTGTAAAAGCTGAGAATTTTGTGCTGTACAAGATGGTAACGCTGTTTCAAAATTCCCTTTTTTCCCTCTGCGTTGGAAAAATTTAAATTTTAGTAGTAATCTGTGAAAAAAGTTATATTCTGTGACATGCCGATTTAAAGCAAACAATATTTTTTCTGTTTCATTAATTCTGTAATGTATGCTACGAATTATTGTTTCTTGATCATCGTAAAGATATATTACTTTAATTTAATGTCTTTCTCCTGAATATAAGTTAGAAAAGACAATAAAACGTAGATATTAATAGTTGACATAAATTAAAGTTTAAATTTAATTGAAAATACCGAGGCTAAGTTCTGTTAAATTCTTGCAAATTTATTCAAATCATCCAATATTTACACGTACTGTTCAATTTTAGGGGAATATACACAACTCATTTTGTATTTCATTCAGCACGAAATTGACTACAAATAATTTACAAATTGTTTTTAAGAAGTGAGCTGCATTTATGGATTCATAGGTGCCGATTCCCGGCATCACTGCTGTATCGCCGGACCAATTTGAATATCGAAAAAAGTACCAAAATGTATTGCATTCGATTATATTTGGTTAGATTACATTACGTTACGTGTTATTACGTTATTAGGCGTGTAGTTTTACTATACGGATCCATAATATAAGTAGTAGTAGTAGGAGGAGGAACGGGTTAGAAGCCCCGCAGGGGTTCGTTGAGTTCTGTTCTCGACATGAAACGGGCAAATTAGAGACTTGCCCAAATTTTTCTGTGCATTTTACAGTCTATGGATCCGTATAATAAAACAAGTGTACCTCTCCGCGAAATAGTCCATCCGCATCCACATACAGTGCCGCTTACAACATCAAAAACAGTCAGCAAATACAACCACTTTCTTAACTTTTACTATTCCCCTTACCTGACTTTCATTCATTCTTCCTCACAAACTTACATAAATTCTGCAATTTACCCGATAAATTTCCTAAAACTAGTGCGGCGATACAACAGTAACCCCGATTCTCTTATGAGGACTCAAACGTTGTGGGTAAAAATACAGCACGTAGAAATATGCAATAAAAGCTATAGTGGAACAAACACCAAACAACCTGTGTTATGTGGCCATTAAAAACAAGAAATGTATCTGATCGGTCAAGAAACTAAGAACCTGATGGGTGCATGAACGATTGGATCCGTATTGAGCTAGCGGGGGCCGCGGTGACTCAGTGGTAGAACGTTCACCTCTGGTGCATGGAGTCCCGGGTTCAAACCCTGCTCCCGCCAAGTGAACCTTGTGGTGGACAAACACCGTGTGCATGGGTTTTCTCGAGGTTCTCCCGTTTCCTCCCACTTTCTTCATTCCACCATTTCATTCATTTCTCATAATCACCGTCTCCTTTAGCCTAACCGGCATAACTGTGGGACGTAAAACTCAAAGATTTCATTTTTTTTCGTATTGAGCTAGCGAGTAAACGAGTACAGTGTAAAAAAAATGATCAGACCTGTATTGGATGGCCACAAAAAGTAAGGAAATATTTAACCAAGTCAGAGCAGGGCGAAACTAGTAGAACTCAAGGTGTATATAGGGACCAGGCGCGTTAGCAAAGGTGGGTATCCTTGTAAACAAAATAGTGTAAACATACTGTATAAAGAATATTCCATACGTGGCATCCTTATTCCTTAGCGCAGGTTAACTTTCTATATAACGTACCACGTTTATGCCATTTAGGCTAAGGAGGACAATGGTTAAGGCAAGTAACTGATGATGGAAGAATTGGTGGGATAAAAATGTGAAAGAAAGCGAGAGTACCCACCAACCCCATGGACATGATGTTATCCACCACAATCTTACTGGACCGGAAATCGTACCAGGGATCCCACACACCAGAGGTAAGTGCTCTCCGCTGAGCCACCGTGCCCTCCTAGCTTAACATTAAGAAGAAATACCTACACAATTTTCCTATTATAATTCAATCAAAATCTTTTTTTTTTTTTGTACAATGCTTCACAATAATTGAATACAGATTTCTGATATACTCAAAATCATATGTCTGGAAAGCGATTCTTCTCGAAAAAGTACGTACAAACCTCTGCATGGTGGTGACTGGAAACTATCATTTCATCTATTTGAACAGAACGAAGTTGAAACTCACACGGGCTTGTGTCCATATGGAGGACGCATGTCAGCGACAGTGTATATGTGCGTAAAAGAAGACAAGGGCGAGAAACGAGCACAAGCTGTGCTACGTAGCCATTGTGATATGACACATTCTTGGAGTTCAGGAAAAGCAAACATGGGACTGAGTTCTTAGAAAATAAACACGTCAGTACGGAAAGTAAAACGGAGAGGCTTATTTTCACTTTGTGTTGACGCAAATCATTACAAAATGAGATAATCCAGGTATAAGTACGAGGTTCATTTCAAAAATCTTGCACACAGCCCATGCACGACCGTTTCAGTGGTTTGATTAAGTTCACTTTTAGGTTAGTTTGGGTCAGAGTTTGGGCTTCACAGTTGTTTCTGTGTTTTCTCGTTTGCGTTGCTGTGTTGTGAGAAATTCAGTGGTGAATCCGACTGAGGTTGGGTTATACATGATGACAGGCGTTCCTATATCAAAATCGAAACTCTATGTGGAAAGATACCAACTAAAATTTACAATGCTTTGCGAGACGTTTGTGGAAATAGTATAGTGGATGATAGCACTGTATTACGATGCTCTGCTTGTTTCCGTGAAGGTCGTGTAAGCACTGCGGACGCCCTTGCAATAGGCTACACCTTTGAGATTATTGTGAATGACATTTTGAGAGAGGATCGACGACAACATGAAAGAAAATTGCATATGAGGCCAAAATGACTGTCACTTCAGTTTGCAGAATCATTACTGAGAAGCTGAAGATGAAGATGAGATGGATTCCGCATGATCTGAGTAAAGAGCAGAAAGCATGTCGCAAAAGAATCGCTGAAGAATTACTTCAACGTTATCAAACAGAAGAAGATCAGTTTTTACGAAGGACTGTTGCAATTTTTCATCACACAGTCTGAATTAGAACTGAAATCTCAGTCGTTACAATAAAACAGTTCAGACTCTCACGCCTGAAGAAATTCCACCGGCAACAATCAAAGGTTAAACTCACGATGATCCCGTATGATACGAATGGAGAGATGGCTAGAATAGAGTGTCACAGGGGACGTCTGTACCAAGCGTATACTACAAGCTGTTTCTGCAAATTGTTCTGCGAACGAAAATTCGTGAAAGATATCCTGATTTGCTTGCAGCTGGCATCCTCATTTTGAACGATAATGCAAGACCGCATACTGCTCTACAAGTAAGGGTGACGCTTGACAAGTATGAATGGAAAATACTTCCCTTCTCAATATAGTCCTGATTTGAGCCCACCAGACTTTGATTTGTTTTCCAAATTGAAAGAACCACTCTATGGAAAACGTTTTGATTCAATTGACAAAGCTTTCAGTGAGGTAACCCGAGTGATCAAACACCTCAACAATGGAAAAAATTAAATCATTAAGTTTTACGTCCCACGCTTATGCCGGTTAGGCTAAAGGAGACGGTGATGATGAGAGATGAGTGAAATGGTAGAATGAAGAAAGTGGGAGGAAACAGGAGAACCCCGAGAAAACCCACGAGCACGGTGTTTGTCCACCACAAAGTCCACACGGCGCGAGCTGGGATCGAACCAGGGACCCCAAGCACCGGAGGTGAACGCTCTACCACTGACCCACCGCGCCCCCTCTCAAATGTGAAGGTGCCTTATCCAGAATACAGAATTTACCAAATGTTGGGAAGCTGTCATAAACAACTATGGAGATTATATTGAAGGCCTGTAAAGATATTTTTACAATAAATTATTTACTTCCGAAACTTTACTTTCAGTGTGCGGAAGTTCGAAATGACTTTCGTACAATACATTGCATAAAATATTCCGAACAGTTGCTAGGACATAACATTGTACGTAAGGGTACATGTAAACACTAAGTGCAAACATTAGAATCAATTGGTACCATAACAAATAACGGTCTTATGTGCCACACTAAATAACAGTATGTGAGTCTAATTTCGTAATAATGTTCGTAAAATTTGCAGGTCGCAAACGAACGCAAGTAATGAAATAATAATTATAATTGCATACCAAGTATCGCAAAAAAAAAAAAAAAAAACTTTGGATTTCGCTAACACAATCCACTGCAGAATAAAGCCCTATAAAACATTTTAAGACATTCATTAATTACTACCCAGCTGCTGCGTATGTAAGAGAAAACTTGACCCTATGACTTTTGTGATATTAATGCACAATTCACATATTTTTACGTTTGCTGAAGTATCATAGAAGGAGTTTACCAGATGTATACTTTGCTAAGCTAACCAAAGCCAACCTACCTATCCTAACTCATATTTTATGTTCAAGAACAACAGGAAAGAAAAAAAAACTAATTTTATTGAACCCCGTCAGCACTATATTGCATAAGTTAAACATATCACGAATTATTGTGCGTGAGCCCGTGTGTAATACATTACGTCAGTCTTACTACTTGTATTTTGGTTGACTTATTTACCTTTGAATTTATAATAAATATGGAGCTGGTTTACTTTTGGTAAACCAAATTCTGAAAGATTTACAAGTAAAATTCAATACTTCGCATGAAAAGACATATATTTATAAAGAACAAATTTCTGCAAGCGATAGAATTAAATACAAAGTAATAACACATCTGTATTTTATGTTTACAAGTGCAGGGTTACTAGTGTAAAATCCTTACAAGTACGGATAAAATAAGTGAGTGCATATGAAAGATGGTTCTATTAGAAACTATTTTCGGTCCATGTTCCGTTAAGGGTGTCCAAAACTACACTGGACCCCCTTAACCTAACCTAATAGAACCTAATGTAACGTTATATTATGTAATCAAACGAAAATCAATAGAAAGAAGTGGTGTCAAAGACACTGGACCTCCTTAACGGAACATTGACCCAATTTTCCACCGGTGTTGTGCAAAGTGTACAGAAGATGTATTTTATGTTTACAAGTGGAACGCTACAAGTATGAAACCCTGACAAGTATTATTGAAACTCATATCAGACAGTAGCGCGTTTCAAACTAATTCGATGAATTGTAACTACACATTAAATAAATGAACTGACAACTACGGAAGATAACGTGCAGTTTCACAAGCTGGCGGCAAAGTAGAAATGTAAAAAAAAAAAAAAAAAAAAAAAAAAAAACGAACTTTATGGTAAATATAATTATCTATTTCCAGAATAAGACCAATTTCACTGCATATAGGTTACAACTCATACATCTAACCTTTGCAGAGATTTATAATATGGTAACAAAATAATAAATAAAAAAAGTACTAGTTAAGGCCAATGACTTTAAAATTTTAAGTTCCTAAGTGAGAGTTCATCTGTACTAAGGCCCGCTATACATTATAGGATAGATCCTAGGAAATCTCTTACGATTTGTCCTAGAGTCAAAATCTCAACGTGTATGGCAACATATCGTATGTCATTTCCTGTGTTCTGAACGATCCTATGAGATTTCTCTTGTTTAGAGCACGCTCTATTTCGGAAAGAAAATTCGTAAGATTTCGATTTAAGCGACATCAGGTGAAAGAAAGTGAAAACAAAACAAGTGAAAACACAACTGATGAGGTATCTTCTGATCGTGCAGGTTTACTTTAGGTGTACTACTCGAAATAATTGTTGAAAAATTATAATTTGTCACTGTTTCCTAAGTGATTTGCGTTGACCGACATGAAAATATCTTACATAGCATAGATAAAATCCCTCAAGGGGACCATGAAAAGCAATTGATGATAAACTGCAATTCTTTTACGATTTGCGTACAAATACGGGGGCCGGATATATAGTATAAAAACTATAGTGCAAGAAACGCAAACCAAGTTGTTAGGTGGTTTCTGGAAAGTACGAATGCTATCTAACCGAGTCATAGCAGGGCGTAGTGGGGGCCGGAGCGTCAGCGAGGGAGTGCGAGCGAAGGAAGCAGGCGCTTCAGTGAATGTAGTGAAAACGAGTGGGTTTTGGCAATGATACGAGTTTGAATAGCACTTGTCATGGTATCGTAGTAGTAGCGCTCCACTTGTAAACATAAATTATAGCTTCTGTAAACTATGCAAAAATACCCCGGTGATGGATGGAAATTAGTATCACCGATCATCTTTCATATGCACTCACTTAGGTAAATGTTTCGCAGAAGGGGTCCAGAAGTAGGCAAAACATACAAAAATTTACAGGAGAAGTGGAAGATGCAAATACTTAGACCTAACACAACCTAACCAAATCTAACCTAATGAAATTAACTTACTTAAACTAACCTAATATTAATAGAAGTAAGCCAAATTTTATAGCTTTTTGAAAATTGTGCTGGACCCATATACCAATATAATCTAACGTAACATAAGTGTAACTAACCTGAACCAACCTACACTAAACTAATGTGAATAGAAACTACCGAAATTGTAACATTTCTTAGAAAAATTAGCTGGACTCTTTCTGCTAAACATTGTCTCTCACCTATTTTATCCGTCGTTAAAACATTTATAATGATTTTACACTAGTAACCCTAAGTAAACATAAAATACAGGTGTATTATTTTGTATTTAGTTATGTTGCTTGCAAAAAATTTGTTCCTTATAAATATGTCTTTTCATGCAAAGTATTAAATTTTTCTTGTAAATCTTCTAAAATGTGGTGCGCCAAAAGTTTACCAGCACCCTTCTGTCTTTTATGCTTTTTCCTTTTTTTTTTTTTTTTTTTTTAGAGGTATCCAATTTAACAATAGCGCCTGAAATTAATGTCAGTAGGATGTGCAGTCTGGTTAGCATAATAATTCTTCAACTTTGTACTTTTATTAAATAGAACTACCGTTGATAAACGTCATTCGATCAGACAGGAAAACTCTTCACGTGTATGGCACAAAAGGGTAGGATTTCCTACAAGATATGTCATAACATTTTTCCGAAGATAAATCCTAAGATATTTCCTAGGATTGATCTCGTTGTGTATAGCCCGCCTAACTATACCATACAAAGGAATTTGATTTGTGAAGGAATGGGTATTGCGAGAGACTTGGGGGACCATTCCGTTATGGAATGCGTCAGCGCAAAGCAATATTTACCATTTTGTTAGTGATCATCGGAATAGCAGTTATAACGACTTCTTGCATTTCTTGAATGTAGAATTTTTTGAGCATTGCTTCCGAATGATCCTCGTAGACGTGCGTTAGCAAACGAAGGATGTGAGTGGTTATCTTGGTTACACGTACTTGGTTACACCCAGGGCCGTGCCGTGAAAAATCAGCGCCCGGGGCGAGAGTATACGACGGCGACCCCACACATACATTCCAAACAATTTTTCGTATCTTTTCTCCTTTTTCTCCCGAATTTTACGCCCCCTTACTTCGGCTCCCGGAGTCGTCGACCCGCTCCCCCTCCGGCACGGCCCTGGTTACACCCACTAGCTACCACACCAGGGGCGTCATTTAGGGGGGGCAGGGAGGGGCAATTGCCCCCCCCCTGAGTTTGAGATTTATAAAGGTTTTATCAAAAGAATAGTAGTAAATCAGTGAAAAACGAGAAATTTTGCGTAAATCAAGGGGTCTTGCCCCCCCCAAGCAAACTCTGAGATGACGCTCCTGTACCACACGGCCAAACAAATTGTCCTTGCAAACCATCTTTTGTATTGCTTCAATTGCAACAAACTCTTATTTATTTCATTCATTCGTGTTTAAAAAAGAAATGGTAGTAAGTCGGTAATATTTAGAGATAATATTGAATTGTTTCGATATTACTCCCCTAAAGTTGCACAGAATAAGTGTATTCACCGCACGAAAGTAGCTATTAGGTAACTCTCGTAAACGTATTTGTACCATATTGTTGAAATATGAATTCGTATTACTAACTCAAAAACAATTTATATCCACAACATTACGTTTGATTAGTCCCTTCAAGAACTCAAATGGGTTTCATTTCATTGTATGTCCATTCATTAATGTTTTATTTCGTTTTAATCATTTCTTCACGATTTCTCCAACGCTGAGGGAAAAAAGGGAATTTTGAGACATCGTCACCATCTTGTACAGCACAAAATTCTCAGCTGTTACAAAGTACCGAATACCTCGGTAAGTACTTTACTTATCGATCTCAAATAAACGTGATAATGTTCCTTATGACATACTTATTTGCTCCATGAATTTTACACCATACTGTACTAGGAGCCTTTTCCAAGTTATTGCACTATTTCCGAACTCCACTTTTCTCTCTTCTGTTGTGGCAACACTGTTTAACTCATCCTTCTAAACTTGAAGTCATCTTAAAGAGTTCTTCCCGGTATTTAATTTAATGTGCACAAATAGTTACTACTTCATTCCTTGTGTGTGTTAAAGGCGTTTAAATTTGACACACATTTAACGTTATTTCTCAAAAAGTATGCAACACTGATTTGCGAGTGTCATCTCTTTCGTCTTTGTTTTCATTGCTGATTCGAATTATGAAATTAAATTTAGGTCATTCCATTTAAAAAATCATAACTTTATATTGGGTTGGCAACACTGTTCACCTGGTGATGTTACCCAATATATGGATAGATGTCCCCCTTCCTATAGTTGCTTTTTGCAAACTTTCGCTTCTCTCCCTCTCTTGGTTCCTCTGTTATAATGGTGGGACATTATAAATGGTGCACCCGGTATATATATATATACCCCTCTCCTCTGTCCCCAGGTCACGGCGCTTAATTTGGGCTTAAACGGCATTAGAAGCGTCACTGCTCATCTCAGCAACCCCAAAAACTATAGATTCAACACTAATATCAGTCATTTTCGATCATTTTTTAATATATCACCCTCTTCCCCCTCCCTAAAGTTTCGGCGTTGAATTTGGATTTAAACTGCATCGGAAATGTTACTGTTCATCTCAGTGGCCCTGAAAACTATGGATTCACACTAATATCGATTATTTTCCAACATTTTAATATACCTCCCCCTCCCTCAATTTGCGGAGACAAATTTAAATTTTTTAAACAGCATCGAAAGTGTCATTGTTCACCTCAGCGACCTCGAAAACTATGGATTCACACTAATATGGATTATTTTTCATCATTTTTATATACCTCCCTCAATTTGCGGGAGTAAATTTGAATTTAAACGGCATCGAAAGTGTAACTGTTCACCTCAGCGACCCCAAAAACTATGGATTCGGCACTTATAGCGGTCATTTTCGATCATTTTATACATCTTCCTCTCCTTCCCCCAAGTTGCAGTGCTGAATTAGAATTTAAGCTTCATCGGAGATGTCAGTGTTCATCTCAGCAACCCCGAAAACTATGGGTTCGACACTAAGATCGATAATTTTAAATATATATCCGCACTTCCTTCCTCCAAGTTGCACCTTCAAAGTGAAATGATAAAACCATTTCAGACCCGAACCTCATCTATGTTGAAAGTTTTTGTCGAGATCAGTCTGGTGGTTCAAGTGTTGTTAAGTTACAAATATAGTTACTTTCATTTATATATATATATAGTTACATTCTTTCATTTCTAGTCTACTTAGTTACATTCTAGTATACTTTCATTTATATATATGTTTATAAAAAACTCAGCTATTGCTTCTGCACTATTTCAATGGTTCGTACTTTAATACATCCCTTCCTCAACCATGGTTGCGGAATTGATTAAACGTAATGTTCTTGTATTAAATAAATGTATTTTAAATATATATATTTCTCATTAATTTCAATTAAGTTGCTTTTCAAAGATCCTCTAAAATTTCAGTGACGCACTATGGGCTATAAGCCATTAACTTCTATGGCCAACCTGCTACAAACTACAGACTTAAATATTCGATAAAGCATTTCAGTACTAAGTAGTTGCCACAATACCAATATGAACGTATTTAATTCCAACGGTAACAACTATGTTAGTAACACTAAAATTATTATTAATAATGATAACGAGTAAGGGTTTAGGATGTTTCAGTGTAGGACGTTTCGGTGTAGGATGTTTCGCTGTAGGATGTTTCGGTGTAGGACGTTTCGGTGTACGGATGTTTCGGTGTACGGACGCTACGGTGTAAGGATGGTTCGGTGTAAGCACGCTTGCTGTAAAGGACGTTTCGGTGTATAGCCTAATATTTGATTGCATTAATCATATGCTTGTAATGAACAGGCATGAAGTGTCATAGTGTAGCCACTCTGGAATAGTGTAAACTGATTAACATTGTTATTGAGTCTCATTGTTATTGAGACAGGATGATAATACAACACCAATCCATTCGCAACAATAATTTCTATTCAGAGATGTCCATAGGCGAGTTTTATAGAATAATAATCAAATTTACTGCAAAATATTCAGCATTATTTCTAAATTGAAATAAATATATTGTACAAAGTTCCTGAGACACAGTAATAATATATACAAACTGAATAATACCTCAAAGGAATTTTTGGCGTGGGAGACCCGGGTTCGATTTCCGGTGAGAGCTCATGTGGTTCGGATTCCACGTTAATCAGTATGTGGACGTCTCATATAGCCTCGCTGCTGAACGGGACGTTAAACTCAGAATCAACTCATCTCAACTCAAAGGAATTTTGTTGAAAAAAATATAATTACATAGAATCACTCAACTAAGAATCTAAAATTGTACACAATTCCTTTTAAGACTGTAATCACATCGTCAGATTTGTAATTTTCACAAACGTTGTTCAGTCTCTTCGTAACATCGGCGTATTTTTTTTTTTTTTTTGTTCTGACTTCATATCCGCCAATTAACTTATTTTTTCTATTTGAACAGCACTAACAAGGAGACTTACGGAAGTGTAATTTACTGATTTGAATGAAACTTTGCATACTTGTAGAATATCAGAAAATAATCGTCACTTTTTTTAAATTTTATTTTTGGCAATGGTGCGGGTTTAAGGGTAGAAACCACTCTTTGAACGTTAGAGGTGGCCTCCAAGCATAAACAGAAAGCAATCATTAAAATAGAAGATTAAATGATACGACCAGCTTACTGTCAAGAAGGTTTTAGGACAGATGATTCAGAACCTGACCTTGAAATTACAAAATTCAAATTGGCGGATCCAATATGATGATTACAATTACAAATAGTCTTCTGGTTTGAAATGTTCTGCAGTTAGCCAAGAACAATTATAATTGGCAGGGGCTACTGAGAGAAGGTGCAGACTGATTTGAAACCCCTTTTTGTACTTATTTTAACAGGACGTTTGATTAAATCTATAACCAAAAAGTTAGAAGCCAATGCCAATGCATTTGTCGCGAATGTGAAGCAACACATATTGGAAAATTAAATATTTATAACTCTGATCAATAGGTTTAATTTTTAAATGCAGACGGGACGTACTCTAGTGTTTACAGGGACACAAACAGTAGAAAGTGTGGTACAGTCAGTAAATTCTATGACTCGTAGCTACATCATACAGCCTTTAATTTCTGCAAATAGTGTTTTGTTATTACCACTTTTAATTGTTTTGTAGGAAAACAATGGAACATTTGGTCTTATAGTCCAACACAACCTCTCTAAATTTGAAGATATCCTTGTAAAAGCATCAAATCCGGAAAAATTAACATTAAGTCTTGTGAGATCATGGTTCCAAGAAATTTTTCTTCAAGCGTCTAATGCAAAGTCCATTTTGTTATTAGTTTCGTGGAGTGGTCACAATTCAACTTTGACCTATTTTAAGAACAAAAGAGTAACTCATAATAGAAACAATTTCTGCAGGAACAACTGGTAGGATTCAGCCTCTTGTTTTGTTCTTTAGGCCGTTAAAATTTTCTTGAGACATTTTTCTGACACTGTCCTTCTCTACAACTATAACATGAATTTACATCTCCGTAATGATATAATTAAGATCTCATCACTGATTCATAATCAGTTTTCTTTTCCTAGATTTGCTAATCTTATTGGGTATGCATGGTATAAAAGCGGTTATTGGAAGAAAAACCACATGTGTTTGAAAATTTTCTTTCAAAGATTGTGCAGCATTTTGCGATTTGTGCACAGTTATTGCCGTAATATGGTGTGTGTGGTGTACACAATGTTTATGCATCACACACTTTTTACTATATATCATTACCGTAAAACGTTTTCCCAATCAATTAATAATTATAACATTTGAGGATATAAGAAGTACTGACATAGAGTGAAGCGAGGGGACTCACTATAAATAAGTAACCCTTGCCAATTACAGAAACATTTAATTTTTATTTTATTTATTAATTTATATGTTCTACTTCGTGAATTTATTTCTCCCTAACGAATAATTTTCATTTTGAAGAGTGGACGTTTCGGTGTAAACATTAGAACTTTTACACCGAACCAGCCTCACACCTAAACATCCTTACACCGAGCATTCCGCACACCAAAACGTCCTACACCGAAACAGTCGTATCCCAGGAGTAGTTAATTACGAGTATGACAATTATTTGCTACAGAAAGACTTATGTACAAGAAATATATGTGTAAAAATAATTTACTTCAAAACAACAAAAGGAAAGCAAAATTTATGACGTACATAACTAAAACACAATATTATGTTACTAATATGAAGTCAATGGTGTGGAAATAGAGAAAAACATACATTATGAAAGATCTGGGAATCACATTTGGTAGAAAGTTAAAATTTTGTCAACATAGAAATATATCATGGAAAGAGTAAGAAAGGACAATAGGCTTCATTTATTTATTTATTTATTTATTATTTCAGAACGATACAATATGTATTTATACAAATAACTTGTAAGAACTAAGGCTCTGTAATATGAAACAGTATATCTAAAACTTTGACTAACATATTGACAGTATTCTTCTTACGGACGCGATGGTAGCGCCACAAGAGATTTTTAGGACTTCTGCACTTTAGGACTTCTGCAGTTTAGGACTTCTGCACTTTAGGACTTCTGCCTTTTAGGACTTCTGCCTCGGTATGATTTTTAGGACTTCTGCCGTTTAGGACTTCTGCGTTTTAGGACTTCTGCCGTTTAGGACTTCTGCCGCGATATGATTTTTAGGACTTGTGCCTTTTAGGACTTCTGCCTTTTAGGACTTCTGCCATTTAGGACTTGAGCCGCGAAATAATTTTTAGGACTTGTGCATTTTAGGTCTAATGCCGTTTAGGACTTCTGCCTTTTAGGACTTCTGCCATTTAGGACATCTGCCGCGTCCCCAAATATTCCACTGTTAATGTGATGTTACTGCCGCTACTTAAACTAAATGACCGAGGCCACAGTTTATTAAGAGCTACGCCTCCTTTTGTCGTAGTTGGTTGCAGTTAGGGTTTGTAAGAGTGGAAATGTTATGTAATTGGGGAGGGCGCTGTCAACTCAGCCGATCATATTGACGACTATACTTTGTAAAGTACAGCACAGTCACTGTATGTTTGGCGAAACTATACTATATGCAGTCCGTCTGGTTATTGGACTAGTGCGTGCCCTATATAAAGTGCAACTACCGTTTATACTCATTCTATCAGTGCAAGAAATCATAATCTGTCTTTACAATCTCGTCGCTATTCGTCAAAAGTGTTCATACATGGGAGAAGTGAAACTGTGTTTGTTATGTTGTTATGTGCGTTATGATTGTATGTGGTTCGTGTCTTGCAGTTCCCTAGGAGGGCTTAGACATTTACAACAGTTCGGGATTCAATCCTTTCTGTTTTGGACGTCTCCTTTAGAATTCAATAGCAGTTCGGACTTTCTACCAAAGCCGACCATATAACCGCTGGACAAC
>NW_027657213.1:0-36759 GCF_964235325.1 Thermobia domestica | reverse complement strand
ATGGGATTGCCCTTCAATTTGAGCTTTATTTCGTCAAAATGTGTAAATAACTTTGGGAGATATGGCGAATAGTATGTAGTATATAGTAACAATAGATAAGAATATAATATATATGTAGAATGACATATGCTATATTGTTGAATAGTTGCGTAACAACATATATATACCAAATAGGAAAGTTTTTTAAAAATTGAACAAATTAGTGGTTGAAGCCATACATTTTCCAGTTACAACGAGTGTCACGTGGTCTCATCAGCCGTGAGAGGGTTAACTATTTCTTCTAAAGAAACAGGTACTACGTTCATTTTTTAGTGCAATTTGTAGTAATTGTGCATTTATTTTCCACGATGATGTGTAGAACATTTAGTTAGCATATTTGTTTGAGATTTGGAAAAAATATACAGGGTGATGCAAAATTCAGTTTTGTAGTACAGAAAGTTTAACTGGTTTCAAAATGTTAAGAAAGTGCATATATTAACGAATGCCCTGTATGTACTTCTGAATGGCACAGTAACATATTCCTCTTTTATCATTCGTTAACCATAGTATGTGTGTCAAAGCCACATATAATGGAATCGAATCTGTTTTATTTTGAAAAAACTAAAAAGAGAAACAACGTTATAAGAGGATTTTAATGTTTCTTCAAGGACAATGGACCTGTAACGCAACCGTACAAAATGGATGGGATTGCCCTTCAATTTGAGCTTTATTTCGTCAAAATGTGTAAATAACTTGGGAGATATGGCGAATAGTATGTAGTATATAGTAACAATAGATAAGAATATAATATATATGTAGAATGACATATGCTATATTGTTGAATAGTTGCCTAACAACATATATGTACCAAATTGGAGAGTTTTAAAAAAAATTGAAGAAATTAGTGGTGAAGCCATACATTTTCCAGTTACACGAGTGTCACGTGGTCTCATCAGTCGTGAGAGGGTTAACTATTCTTCTAAAGAAACAGGTACTACGTTCATTTTTTAGTGCAATTTGTAGTATTTTGTGCACTTATTTTCCCATGATGATGTGTAGAACATTTAGTTAGCAAATTTGGTTGAGATTTGGAAAAATATACAGGGTGATGCAAAATTCATCTTTGTAGTACAAAAAGTATAAATTGGTTTTCAAAATGTGAAGAAAGTGCATATATTAACGAATGCCCTGTATGTACTTCTGAATGGACAGTAACATATTCCTCTTTTATCATTCGTTAACCACAGTATGGTGTGTCAAAGCCACATATAATGGAATCGAATCTGTTTTATTTTGAAAAAACTGAAAAACAGAAACAAACGTTATAAGAGAAATTTTAACGTTTCTTCAAGGGCAAAGGACACTTATCGCAACAGGACAAAACGGAGAGGTCTCCTCTTCAATTTTAGCTTTATTTCGTCAAAATATGTAAATAAGTTTGGGGAGATATGGCGAATAGTATGTAGTATATAGTAACAATGGATAACAATATAATATATATGTAGAATGACATATGCTATATTGTTGAATAGTTGCCTAACAACATATATATACCAAATAGGAGAGTTTTTTAAAAAAAACTGAAGAAATTAGTGGTTGAAGCCATATATTTTCCAGTTACAACGAGTGTCACGTGTCTCATCAGCCGTGAGAGGGTTAACTATTTCTTCTAAAGAAACAGGTACTACGTTCATTTTTTAGTGCAATTTGTAGTAATTTGTGCATTTATTTTCCCATGATGATGTGTAGAACATTTAGTTAGCATATTTGTTTGAGATTTGGAAAAAAATATACAGGGTGATGCAAAATTCAGTTTTGTAGTACAGAAAGTTTAACTTGGTTTTCAAAATGTTAAGAAAAGTGCATATATTAACGAATGCCCTGTATGTACTTCTGAATGGCACAGTAACATATTCTCTTTTATCATTCGTTAACCATAGTATGGTGTGTCAAAGCCACATATAATGGAATCGAATCTGTTTTATTTTGAAAAAACTAAAAAAGAGAAACAAACGTTATAAGAGGAATTTTAATGTTTCTTCAAAAACAAAGGACCTGTAACGCAACCGTACAAAATGGATGGGTTTGCCCTTCAATTTGAGCTTTATTTTCGTCAAAATATGTAAATAACTTTGGGAGATATGGCGAGTAGTATGTAGTATATAGTAACAATGGGATAACAATATAATATATATATAGAATGACATATGCTATAATGTTGAATAGTTGCCTAACAACATATATACCAAATAAGAGAGTTTTTTACAAAAAATTGAAGAAATTAGTGGTTGAAGCCATATATTTTCCAGTTACAACGAGTGTCACGTGGTCTCATCAGCCGTGAGAGGGTTAACTATTTCTTCTAAAGAAACAGGTACTACGTTCATTTTTTAGTGCAATTTGTAGTAATTTGTGCATTTATTTTCCCATGATGATGTGTAGAACATTTAGTTAGCATATTTGGTTGAGATTTTGAAAAAATATACAGGGTGATGCAAAATTCAGCTTTGTAGTACAGAAAGTATAAATTGGTTTTCAAAATGTGAAGAAAGTGCATATATTAACGAATGCCCTGTATGTACTTCTGAATGGCACAGTAACATATTCCTCTTTTAATCATTCGTTAACAACACTATGGTGTGTCAAAGCCACATATAATGGAATCGAATCTGTTTTATTTTGAAAAAACTAAAAAAGAGAAACAAAGGTTATAAGAGAAATTTTAACGTTTCTTCAAGGGCAAGGACCCTTATCGCAACAGGACAAAATGGAGAGGTTTCCGCTTCAATTTTAGCTTTATTTCGTCAAAATATGTAAAAAAGTTTGGGAGATATGGCGAATAGTATGTAGTATATAGTAAGTATGATTAACAATATAATATATATGTAGAATGACATATGCTATATTGTTGAATGGTTGCCTAGCAACATATATATACCAAATAGAAAGTTTTTAAAAAAATTGAAGAAATTAGTGGTTGAAGCCATACATTTTCCAGTTACAACGAGTGTCACGTGGTCTCATCAGCCGTGAGAGGTTAACTATTTCTTCTAAAGCAACAAATACTACGTTCATTTCTTAGTGCAGTTTGTAGTAATTTGTGCATTAGTTTCCCATGATGATGTGTAGAACATTTAGTTAGCATATTTGGTAGAGATTTGTAAAAAATATACAGGGTGATGCAAAATTCAGCTTGTAGTACAGAAAGTTTAACTTGGTTTTCAAAATGTGAAGAAAGTGCATATATAACGAATGCCCAGTATGTACTTCTGAATGGCACAGTAACATATTCCTTCTCTTATCATTCGTTAACCATAGTATGGTGTGTCAAAGCCACATATAATGGAATCGAATCTGTTTTATTTTGAAAAAACTAAAAAAGAGAAACAAACGTTATAAGAGGAATTTTAATGTTTCTTCAAGGACAAAGGACCTGTAACGCAACCGTACAAAATGGATGGGTTTGCCCTTCAATTTGAGCTTTATTTCGTCAAAATATGTAAATAACTTTGGGAGATATGGCGAGTAGTATGTAGTATATAGTAACAATGGATAAGAATATAATATATTATGTAGAATGACATATGCTATATTGTTGAATAGTTGCCTAACAACATATATGTACCAAATAGGAGAGTTTTTTAAAAAAAATTGAAGTAATTAGTGGTTGAAGCCATACATTTTCCAGTTACAACGAGTGTCACGTGGTCTCATCAGTCGTGAGAGGGTTAACTATTTCTTCTAAAGAAACAGGTACTACGTTCATTTTTTAGTGCAATTTGTAGTAATTTGTGCATTTATTTTCCAATGATGATGTGTAGACATATTTGGTTGAATATTTGGAAAAAATATAGCAGGGTGATGCAAAATTCAGCTTTGTAGTACAGAAAGTATAAATTGGTTTTCAAAATGTGAAGAAAGTGCATAAATTAACGAATGCCCTGTATGTACTTCTGAATGGCACAGTAACATATTCCTCTTTTATCATTCGTTAACCACAGTATGGTGTGTCAAAGCCACATATAATGGAATCGAATCTGTTTTATTTTGAAAAAACTAAAAAACAGAAACAAACGTTATAAGAGAAATTTTAACGTTTCTTCAAGGGCAAAGGACACTTATCGCAACAGGAAAAAACGGAGAGGTTTCCTCTTCAATTTTAGCTTTATTTCGTCAAAATATGTAAATAAGTTTGGGAGATATGGCGAATAGTATGTAGTATATAGTAACAATGATTAACAATATAATATATATGTAGAATGACATATGCTATATTGTTCAATAGTTTCCTAACAACATATATATACCAAATAGGAAAGTTTTTTAAAAATTGAAGAAATTAGTGGTTGAAGCCATACATTTTAAAGTTACAACGAGTGTCACGTGGTCTCATCAGCCGTGAGAGGGTTAACTATTTCTTCTAAAGCAACAAATACTACGTTCATTTCTTAGTGCAGTTTGTAGTAATTTGTGCATTAGTTTCCCATGATGATGTGTAGAACATTTAGTTAGCATATTTGGTTGAGATTTGTAAAAAATATACAGGGTGATGCAAAATTCAGCTTTGTAGTACAGAAAGTTTAACTTGGTTTTCAAAATGTGAAGAAAGTGCATATATTAACGAATGCCCTGTATGTACTTCTGAATGGCACAGTAACATATTCCTTCTTTTATCATTCGTTAACCATAGTATGGTGTGTCAAAGCCACATATAATGGAATCGAATCTGTTTTATTTTGAAAAAACTAAAAAAGAGAAACAAACGTTATAAGAGGAATTTTAATGTTTCTTCAAGGACAAAAAACCTGTAACGCAACCGTACAAAATGGATGGGATTGCCCTTCAATTTGAGCTTTATTTCGTCAAAATATGTAAAAAAGTTTGGGAGATATGGCGAATAGTATGTAGTATATAGTAAGTATGATTAACAATATAATATATATGTAGAATGACATATGCTATATGGTTGAATGGTTGCCTAGCAACATATATATACCAAATAGGAAAGTTTTTAAAAAAATTGAAGAAATTAGTGGTTGAAGCCATATATTTTCCAGTTACAACGAGTGTCACGTGGTCTCATCAGCCGTGAGAGGGTTAACTATTTCTTCTAAAGCAACAGGTACTACGTTAATTTTTAATGCAGTTTGTAGTAATTTGTGCATTAGTTTCCCATGATGATGTGTAGAACATTTAGTTAGCATATTTGGTTTAGATTTGGAAAAAATATACAGGGTGATGCAAAATTCAGCTTTGTAGTACAGAAGGTATAAATTGGTTTTCAAAATGTGAAGAAAGTGCATATAATAACGAATGCCCTGTATGTACTTCTGAATGGCACAGTAACATATTCCTCTTTTATCATTCGTTAACCACAGTATGGTGTGTCAAAGCCACATATAATGGAATCGAATCTGTTCTATTTTGAAAAAACTAAAAAAGAGAAACAAACGTTATAAGAGGAATTTTAACGTTTCTAAAAGGGCAAGGGACCCTTATCGCAACAGGACAAAGTGGAGGGGTTTCCTCTTCAATTTTAGCTTTATTTCGTCGAAATATTAAATAGTTTAAGAGATAAGGCGAATAGTATGTAGTATATAGTAACAATGATTAATAATATAATATATATGTAGAATGACATATGCTATATTGTTGAATAGTTGCGTAACAACATATATATACCAAATAGGAAAGTTTTTTAAAAATTGAACAAATTAGTGGTTGAAGCCATACATTTTCCGGTTACAACGAGTGTCACGTGGTCTCATCAGCCGTGAGAGGGTTAACTATTTCTTCTAAAGAAACAGGTACTACGTTCATTTTTTAGTGCAATTTGTAGTAATTTGTGCATTTATTTTCCCACGATGATGTGTAGAACATTTAGTTAGCATATTTGTTTGAGATTTGGAAAAAATATACAGGGTGATGCAAAATTCAGTTTTGTAGTACAGAAAGTTTAACTTGGTTTTCAAAATGTTAAGAAAGTGCATATATTAACGAATGCCCTGTATGTACTTCTGAATGGCACAGTAACATATTCCTCTTTTATCATTCGTTAACCATAGTATGGTGTGTCAAAGCCACATATAATGGAATCGAATCTGTTTTATTTTGAAAAAACTAAAAAAGAGAAACAAACGTTATAAGAGGAATTTTAATGTTTCTTCAAGGACAATGGACCTGTAACGCAACCGTACAAAATGGATGGGATTGCCCTTCAATTTGAGCTTTATTTCGTCAAAATGTGTAAATAACTTTGGGAGATATGGCGAATAGTATGTAGTATATAGTAACAATAGATAAGAATATAATATATATGTAGAATGACATATGCTATATTGTTGAATAGTTGCCTAACAACATATATGTACCAAATAGGAGAGTTTTAAAAAAAATTGAAGAAATTAGTGGTTGAAGCCATACATTTTCCAGTTACAACGAGTGTCACGTGGTCTCATCAGTCGTGAGAGGGTTAACTATTTCTTCTAAAGAAACAGGTACTACGTTCATTTTTTAGTGCAATTTGTAGTATTTTGTGCACTTATTTTCCCATGATGATGTGTAGAACATTTAGTTAGCAAATTTGGTTGAGATTTGGAAAAAATATACAGGGTGATGCAAAATTCATCTTTGTAGTACAAAAAGTATAAATTGGTTTTCAAAATGTGAAGAAAGTGCATATATTAACGAATGCCCTGTATGTACTTCTGAATGGCACAGTAACATATTCCTCTTTTATCATTCGTTAACCACAGTATGGTGTGTCAAAGCCACATATAATGGAATCGAATCTGTTTTATTTTGAAAAAACTGAAAAACAGAAACAAACGTTATAAGAGAAATTTTAACGTTTCTTCAAGGGCAAAGGACACTTATCGCAACAGGACAAAACGGAGAGGTCTCCTCTTCAATTTTAGCTTTATTTCGTCAAAATATGTAAATAAGTTTGGGAGATATGGCGAATAGTATGTAGTATATAGTAACAATGGATAACAATATAATATATATGTAGAATGACATATGCTATATTGTTGAATAGTTGCCTAACAACATATATATACCAAATAGGAGAGTTTTTTAAAAAAAACTGAAGAAATTAGTGGTTGAAGCCATATATTTTCCAGTTACAACGAGTGTCACGTGGTCTCATCAGCCGTGAGAGGGTTAACTATTTCTTCTAAAGAAACAGGTACTACGTTCATTTTTTAGTGCAATTTGTAGTAATTTGTGCATTTATTTTCCCACGATGATGTGTAGAACATTTAGTTAGCATATTTGTTTGAGATTTGGAAAAAATATACAGGGTGATGCAAAATTCAGTTTTGTAGTACAGAAAGTTTAACTTGGTTTTCAAAATGTTAAGAAAGTGCATATATTAACGAATGCCCTGTATGTACTTCTGAATGGCACAGTAACATATTCCTCTTTTATCATTCGTTAACCATAGTATGGTGTGTCAAAGCCACATATAATGGAATCGAATCTGTTTTATTTTGAAAAAACTAAAAAAGAGAAACAAACGGTATAAGAGGAATTTTAATGTTTCTTCAAAAACAAAGGACCTGTAACGCAACCGTACAAAATGGATGGGTTTGCCCTTCAATTTGAGCTTTATTTCGTCAAAATATGTAAATAACTTTGGGAGATATGGCGAGTAGTATGTAGTATATAGTAACAATGGATAACAATATAATATATATATAGAATGACATATGCTATAATGTTGAATAGTTGCCTAACAACATATATACCAAATAAGAGAGTTTTTTACAAAAAATTGAAGAAATTAGTGGTTGAAGCCATATATTTTCCAGTTACAACGAGTGTCACGTGGTCTCATCAGCCGTGAGAGGGTTAACTATTTCTTCTAAAGAAACAGGTACCACGTTCATTTTTTAGTGCAATTTGTAGTAATTTGTGCATTTATTTTCCCATGATGATGTGTAGAACATTTAGTTAGCATATTTGGTTGAGATTTTGAAAAAATATACAGGGTGATGCAAAATTCAGCTTTGTAGTACAGAAAGTATAAATTGGTTTTCAAAATGTGAAGAAAGTGCATATATTAACGAATGCCCTGTATGTACTTCTGAATGGCACAGTAACATATTCCTCTTTTATCATTCGTTAACAACACTATGGTGTGTCAAAGCCACATATAATGGAATCGAATCTGTTTTATTTTGAAAAAACTAAAAAAGAGAAACAAAGGTTATAAGAGGAATTTTAACGTTTCTTCAAGGGCAAAGGACCCTTATCGCAACAGGACAAAATGGAGAGGTTTCCGCTTCAATTTTAGCTTTATTTCGTCAAAATATGTAAAAAAGTTTGGGAGATATGGCGAATAGTATGTAGTATATAGTAAGTATGATTAACAATATAATATATATGTAGAATGACATATGCTATATTGTTGAATGGTTGCCTAGCAACATATATATACCAAATAGGAAAGTTTTTAAAAAAATTGAAGAAATTAGTGGTTGAAGCCATACATTTTCCAGTTACAACGAGTGTCACGTGGTCTCATCAGCCGTGAGAGGGTTAACTATTTCTTCTAAAGCAACAAATACTACGTTCATTTCTTAGTGCAGTTTGTAGTAATTTGTGCATTAGTTTCCCATGATGATGTGTAGAACATTTAGTTAGCATATTTGGTAGAGATTTGTAAAAAATATACAGGGTGATGCAAAATTCAGCTTTGTAGTACAGAAAGTTTAACTTGGTTTTCAAAATGTGAAGAAAGTGCATATATTAACGAATGCCCTGTATGTACTTCTGAATGGCACAGTAACATATTCCTTCTTTTATCATTCGTTAACCATAGTATGGTGTGTCAAAGCCACATATAATGGAATCGAATCTGTTTTATTTTGAAAAAACTAAAAAAGAGAAACAAACGTTATAAGAGGAATTTTAATGTTTCTTCAAGGACAAAGGACCTGTAACGCAACCGTACAAAATGGATGGGTTTGCCCTTCAATTTGAGCTTTATTTCGTCAAAATATGTAAATAACTTTGGGAGATATGGCGAGTAGTATGTAGTATATAGTAACAATGGATAAGAATATAATATATATGTAGAATGACATATGCTATATTGTTGAATAGTTGCCTAACAACATATATGTACCAAATAGGAGAGTTTTTAAAAAAAATTGAAGTAATTAGTGGTTGAAGCCATACATTTTCCAGTTACAACGAGTGTCACGTGGTCTCATCAGTCGTGAGAGGGTTAACTATTTCTTCTAAAGAAACAGGTACTACGTTCATTTTTTAGTGCAATTTGTAGTAATTTGTGCATTTATTTTCCAATGATGATGTGTAGAACATTTAGTTAGCATATTTGGTTGAGATTTGGAAAAAATATACAGGGTGATGCAAAATTCAGCTTTGTAGTACAGAAAGTATAAATTGGTTTTCAAAATGTGAAGAAAGTGCATAAATTAACGAATGCCCTGTATGTACTTCTGAATGGCACAGTAACATATTCCTCTTTTATCATTCGTTAACCACAGTATGGTGTGTCAAAGCCACATATAATGGAATCGAATCTGTTTTATTTTGAAAAAACTAAAAAACAGAAACAAACGTTATAAGAGAAATTTTAACGTTTCTTCAAGGGCAAAGGACACTTATCGCAACAGGAAAAAACGGAGAGGTTTCCTCTTCAATTTTAGCTTTATTTCGTCAAAATATGTAAATAAGTTTGGGAGATATGGCGAATAGTATGTAGTATATAGTAACAATGATTAACAATATAATATATATGTAGAATGACATATGCTATATTGTTCAATAGTTGCCTAACAACATATATATACCAAATAGGAAAGTTTTTTAAAAATTGAAGAAATTAGTGGTTGAAGCCATACATTTTAAAGTTACAACGAGTGTCACGTGGTCTCATCAGCCGTGAGAGGGTTAACTATTTCTTCTAAAGCAACAAATACTACGTTCATTTCTTAGTGCAGTTTGTAGTAATTTGTGCATTAGTTTCCCATGATGATGTGTAGAACATTTAGTTAGCATATTTGGTTGAGATTTGTAAAAAATATACAGGGTGATGCAAAATTCAGCTTTGTAGTACAGAAAGTTTAACTTGGTTTTCAAAATGTGAAGAAAGTGCATATATTAACGAATGCCCTGTATGTACTTCTGAATGGCACAGTAACATATTCCTTCTTTTATCATTCGTTAACCATAGTATGGTGTGTCAAAGCCACATATAATGGAATCGAATCTGTTTTATTTTGAAAAAACTAAAAAAGAGAAACAAACGTTATAAGAGGATCTTTAATGTTTCTTCAAGGACAAAGGACATGTAACGCAACCGTACAAAATGGATGGGATTGCCCTTCAATTTGAGCTTTATTTCGTCAAAATGTGTAAATAACTTTGGGAGATATGACGAATAGTATGTAGTATATAGTAACAATGGATAAGAATATAATATATATGTAGAATGACATATGCTATATTGTTGAATAGTTGCGTAACAACATATATATACCAAATAGGAAAGTTTTTTAAAAATTGAAGAAATTAGTGGTTGAAGCCATACATTTTCCAGTTACAACGAGTGTCACGTGGTCTCATCAGCCGTGAGAGGGTTAACTATTTCTTCTAAAGCAACAAATACTACGTTCATTTCTTAGTGCAGTTTGTAGTAATTTGTGCATTAGTTTCCCATGATGATGTGTAGAACATTTAGTTAGCATATTTGGTTGAGATTTGTAAAAAATATACAGGGTGATGCAAAATTCAGCTTTGTAGTACAGAAAGTTTAACTTGGTTTTCAAAATGTGGAGAAAGTGCATATATTAACTAATGCCCTGTATGTACTTCTGAATGGCACAATAACATATTCCTTCTTTTATCATTCGTTAACCATAGTATGGTGTGTCAAAGCCACATATAATGGAATCGAATCTGTTTTATTTTGAAAAAACTAAAAAAGAGAAACAAACGTTATAAGAGGAATTTTAATGTTTCTTCAAGGACAATGGACCTGTAACGCAACCGTACAAAATGGATGGGATTGCCCTTCAATTTGAGCTTTATTTAGTCAAAATGTGTAAATAACTTTGGGAGATATGGCGAATAGTATGTAGTATATAGTAACAATAGATAAGAATATAATATATATGTAGAATGACATATGCTATACTGTTGAATAGTTGCCTAACAACATATATGTACCAAATAGGAGAGTTTTAAAAAAAATTGAAGAAATTAGTGGTTGAAGCCATACATTTTCCAGTTACAACGAGTGTCACGTGGTCTCATCAGTCGTGAGAGGGTTAACTATTTCTTCTAAAGAAACAGGTACTACGTTCATTTTTTAGTGCAATTTGTAGTATTTTGTGCATTTATTTTCCCATGATGATGTGTAGAACATTTAGTTAGCATATTTGGTTGAGATTTGGAAAAAATATACAGGGTGATGCAAAATTCATCTTTGTAGTACAAAAAGTATAAATTGGTTTTCAAAATGTGAAGAAAGTGCATATATTAACGAATGCCCTGTATGTACTTCTGAATGGCACAGTAACATATTCCTCTTTTATCATTCGTTAACCACAGTATGGTGTGTCGAAGCCACATATAATGGAATCGAATCTGTTTTATTTTGAAAAAACTGAAAAACAGAAACAAACGTTATAAGAGAAATTTTAACGTTTCTTCAAGGGCAAAGGACCCTTATCGCAACAGGACAAAACGGAGAGGTTTCCTCTTCAATTTTAGCTTTATTTCGTCAAAATATGTAAATAAGTTTGGGAGATATGGCGAATAGTATGTAGTATATAGTAACAATGGATAACAATATAATATATATGTAGAATGACATATGCTATATTGTTGAATAGTTGCCTAACAACATATATATACCAAATAGGAGAGTTTTTTAAAAAAAACTGAAGAAATTAGTGGTTGAAGCCATATATTTTCCAGTTACAACGAGTGTCACGTGGTCTCATCAGCCGTGAGAGGGTTAACTATTTCTTCTAAAGAAACAGGTACTACGTTCATTTTTTAGTGCAATTTGTAGTAATTTGTGCATTTATTTTCCCATGATGATGTGTAGAACATTTAGTTAGCATATTTGTTTGAGATTTGGAAAAAATATACAGGGTGATGCAAAATTCAGCTTTGTAGTACAGAAAGTTTAACTTGGTTTTCAAAATGTTAAGAAAGTGCATATATTAACGAATGCCCTGTATGTACTTCTGAATGGCACAGTAACATATTCCTCTTTTATCATTCGTTAACCATAGTATGGTGTGTCAAAGCCACATATAATGGAATCGAATCTGTTTTATTTTGAAAAAACTAAAAAAGAGAAACAAACGTTATAAGAGGAATTTTAATGTTTCTTCAAAAACAAAGGACCTGTAACGCAACCGTACAAAATGGATGGGTTTGCCCTTCAATTTGAGCTTTATTTCGTCAAAATATGTAAATAACTTTGGGAGATATGGCGAGTAGTATGTAGTATATAGTAACAATGGATAACAATATAATATATATATAGAATGACATATGCTATAATGTTGAATAGTTGCCTAACAACATATATACCAAATAAGAGAGTTTTTTACAAAAAATTGAAGAAATTAGTGGTTGAAGCCATATATTTTCCAGTTACAACGAGTGTCACGTCGTCTCATCAGCCGTGAGAGGGTTAACTATTTCTTCTAAAGAAACAGGTACTACGTTCATTTTTTAGTGCAATTTGTAGTAATTTGTGCATTTATTTTCCCATGATGATGTGTAGAACATTTAGTTAGCATATTTGGTTGAGATTTTGAAAAAATATACAGGGTGATGCAAAATTCAGCTTTGTAGTACAGAAAGTATAAATTGGTTTTCAAAATGTGAAGAAAGTGCATATATTAACGAATGCCCTGTATGTACTTCTGAATGGCACAGTAACATATTCCTCTTTTATCATTCGTTAACAACACTATGGTGTGTCAAAGCCACATATAATGGAATCGAATCTGTTTTATTTTGAAAAAACTAAAAAAGAGAAACAAAGGTTATAAGAGGAATTTTAACGTTTCTTCAAGGGCAAAGGACACTTATCGCAACAGGACAAAATGGAGAGGTTTCCGCTTCAATTTTAGCTTTATTTCGTCAAAATATGTAAAAAAGTTTGGGAGATATGGCGAATAGTATGTAGTATATAGTAAGTATGATTAACAATATAATATATATGTAGAATGACATATGCTATATTGTTGAATGGTTGCCTAGCAACATATATATACCAAATAGGAAAGTTTTTAAAAAAATTGAAGAAATTAGTGGTTGAAGCCATATATTTTCCAGTTACAACGAGTGTCACGTGGTCTCATCAGGCGTGAGAGGGTTAACTATTTCTTCTAAAGCAACAGGTACTACGTTAATTTTTAATGCAGTTTGTAGTAATTTGTGCATTAGTTTCCCATGATGATGTGTAGAACATTTAGTTAGCATATTTGGTTTAGATTTGGAAAAAATATACAGGGTGATGCAAAATTCAGCTTTGTAGTACAGAAGGTATAAATTGGTTTTCAAAATGTGAAGAAAGTGCATATATTAACGAATGCCCTGTATGTACTTCTGAATGGCACAGTAACATATTCCTCTTTTATCATTCGTTAACCACAGTATGGTGTGTCAAAGCCACATATAATGGAATCGAATCTTTTTATTTTGAAAAAACTAAAAAAGAGAAACAAACGTTATAAGAGGAAATTTAACGTTTCTAAAAGGGCAAGGGACCCTTATCGCAACAGGACAAAGTGGAGGGGTTTCGTCTTCAATTTTAGCTTTATTTCGTCAAAATATGTAAATAGTTTAAGAGATAAGGCGAATAGTATGTAGTATATAGTAACAATGATTAATAATATAATATATATGTAGAATGACATATGCTATATTGTTGAATAGTTGCGTAACAACATATATATACCAAATAGGAAAGTTTTTTTAAAAATTGAAGAAATTAGTGCTTGAAGCCATACATTTTCCAGTTACAACGAGTGTCACGTGGTCTCATCAGCCGTGAGAGGGTTAACTATTTCTTCTAAAGCAACAAATACTACGTTCATTTCTTAGTGCAGTTTGTAGTAATTTGTGCATTAGTTTCCCATGATGATGTGTAGAACATTTAGTTAGCATATTTGGTTGAGATTTGTAAAAAATATACAGGGTGATGCAAAATTCAGCTTTGTAGTACAGAAAGTTTAACTTGGTTTTCAAAATGTGAAGAAAGTGCATATATTAACGAATGCCCTGTATGTACTTCTGAATGGCACAGTAACATATTCCTTCTTTTATCATTCGTTAACCATAGTATGGTGTGTCAAAGCCACATATAATGGAATCGAATCTGTTTTATTTTGAAAAAACTAAAAAAGAGAAACAAACGTTATAAGAGGAATTTTAATGTTTCTTCAAGGACAAAGGACCTGTAACGCAACCGTACAAAATGGATGGGATTGCCCTTCAATTTGAGCTTTATTTCGTCAAAATATGTAAAAAAGTTTGGGAGATATGGCGAATAGTATGTAGTATATAGTAAGTATGATTAACAATATAATATATATGTAGAATGACATATGCTATATGGTTGAATGGTTGCCTAGCAACATATATATACCAAATAGGAAAGTTTTTAAAAAAATTGAAGAAATTAGTGGTTGAAGCCAAATATTTTCCAGTTACAACGAGTGTCACGTGGTCTCATCAGCCGTGAGAGGGTTAACTATTTCTTCTAAAGCAACAGGTACAACGTTAATTTTTAATGCAGTTTGTAGTAATTTGTGCATTAGTTTCCCATGATGATGTGTAGAACATTTAGTTAGCATATTTGGTTTAGATTTGGAAAAAATATACAGGGTGATGCAAAATTCAGCTTTGTAGTACAGAAGGTATAAATTGGTTTTCAAAATGTGAAGAAAGTGCATATAATAACGAATGCCCTGTATGTACTTCTGAATGGCACAGTAACATATTCCTCTTTTATCATTCGTTAACCACAGTATGGTGTGTCAAAGCCACATATAATGGAATCGAATCTGTTCTATTTTGAAAAAACTAAAAAAGAGAAACAAACGTTATAAGAGGAATTTTAACGTTTCTAAAAGGGCAAGGGACCCTTATCGCAACAGGACAAAGTGGAGGGGTTTCCTCTTCAATTTTAGCTTTATTTCGTCAAAATATTAAATAGTTTAAGAGATAAGGCGAATAGTATGTAGTATATAGTAACAATGATTAATAATATAATATATATGTAGAATGACATATGCTATATTGTTGAATAGTTGCGTAACAACATATATATACCAAATAGGAAAGTTTTTTAAAAATTGAAGAAATTAGTGGTTGAAGCCATACATTTTCCAGTTACAACGAGTGTCACGTGGTCTCATCAGCCGTGAGAGGGTTAACTATTTCTTCTAAAGCAACAAATACTACGTTCATTTCTTAGTGCAGTTTGTAGTAATTTGTGCATTAGTTTCCCATGATGATGTGTAGAACATTTAGTTAGCATATTTGGTTGAGATTTGTAAAAAATATACCGGGTGATGCAAAATTCAGCTTTGTAGTACAGAAAGTTTAACTTGGTTTTCAAAATGTTAAGAAAGTGCATATATTAACGAATGCCCTGTATGTACTTCTGAATGGCACAGTAACATATTCCTCTTTTATCATTCGTTAACCATAGTATGGTGTGTCAAAGCCACATATAATGGAATCGAATCTGTTTTATTTTGAAAAAACTAAAAAAGAGAAACAAACGTTATAAGAGGAATTTTAATGTTTCTTCAAGGGCAAAGGACCTGTAACGCAACCGTACAAAATGGACGGGTTTGCCCTTCAATTTGAGCTTTATTTCGTCAAAATATGTAAATAACTTTGGGAGATATGGCGAGTAGTATGTAGTATATAGTAACAATGGATAAGAATATAATATATATGTAGAATGACATATGCTATATTGTTGAAAAGTTGCCTAACAACATATATGTACCAAATAGGAGAGTTTTTAAAAAAAATTGAAGAAATTAGTGGTTGAAGCCTTACATTTTCCAGTTACAACGAGTGTCACGTGGTCTCATCAGTCGTGAGAGGGTTAACTATTTCTTCTAAAGAAACAGGTACTACGTTCATTTTTTAGTGCAATTTGTAGTAATTTGTGCATTTATTTTCCAATGATGATGTGTAGAACATTTAGTTAGCATATTTGTTTGAGATTTGGAAAAAATATACAGGGTGATGCAAAATTCAGCTTTGTAGTACAGAAAGTATAAATTGGTTTTCAAAATGTGAAGAAAGTGCATATATTAACGAATGCCCTGTATGTACTTCTGAATGGCACAGTAACATATTCCTCTTTTATCATTCGTTAACCACAGTATGGTGCGTCAAAGCCACATATAATGGAATCGAATCTGTTTTATTTTGAAAAAACTAAAAACAGAAACAAACGTTATAAGAGAAATTTTAACGTTTCTTCAAGGGCAAAGGACACTTATCGCAACAGGACAAAACGGAGAGGTTTCCTCTTCAATTTTAGCTTTATTTCGTCAAAATATGTAAATAAGTTTGGGAGATATGGCGAATAGTATGTAGTATATAGTAACAATGATTAACAATATAATATATATGTAGAATGACATATGCTATATTGTTGAATAGTTGCCTAACAACATATATATACCAAATAGGAAAGTTTTTTAAAAATTGAAGAAATTAGTGGTTGAAGCCATACATTTTAAAGTTACAACGAGTGTCACGTGGTCTCATCAGCCGTGAGAGGGTTAACTATTTCTTCTAAAGCAACAAATACTACGTTCATTTCTTAGTGCAGTTTGTAGTAATTTGTGCATTAGTTTCCCATGATGATGTGTAGAACATTTAGTTAGCATATTTGGTTGAGATTTGTAAAAAATATACAGGGTGATGCAAAATTCAGCTTTGTAGTACAGAAAGTTTAACTTGGTTTTCAAAATGTGAAGAAAGTGCATATATTAACGAATGCCCTGTATGTACTTCTGAATGGCACAGTAACATATTCCTTCTTTTATCATTCGTTAACCATAGTATGGTGTGTCAAAGCCACATATAATGGAATCGAATCTGTTCTATTTTGAAAAAACTAAAAAAGAGAAACAAACGTTATAAGAGGAATTTTAATGTTTCTTCAAGGACAAAGGACCTGTAACGCAACCGTACAAAATGGATGGGTTTGCCCTTCAATTTGAGCTTTATTTCGTGAAAATATGTAAATAACTTTGGGAGATATGGCGAGTAGTATGTAGTATATAGTAACAATGGATAAGAATATAATATATATGTAGAATGACATATGCTATATTGTTGAATAGTTGCCTAACAACATATATGTACCAAATAGGAGAGTTTTTAAAAAAAATTGAAGAAATTAGTGGTTGAAGCCATACATTTTCCAGTTACAACGAGTGTCACGTGGTCTCATCAGTCGTGAGAGGGTTAACTATTTCTTCTAAAGAAACAGGTACTACGTTCATTTTTTAGTGCAATTTGTAGTAATTTGTGCATTTATTTTCCAATGATGATGTGTAGAACATTTAGTTAGCATATTTGGTTGAGATTTGGAAAAAATATACAGGGTGATGCAAAATTCAGCTTTGTAGTACAGAAAGTATAAATTGGTTTTCAAAATGTGAAGAAAGTGCATAAATTAACGAATGCCCTGTATGTACTTCTGAATGGCACAGTAACATATTCCTCTTTTATCATTCGTTAACCACAGTATGGTGTGTCAAAGCCACATATAATGGAATCGAATCTGTTTTATTTTGAAAAAACTAAAAAACAGAAACAAACGTTATAAGAGAAATTTTAACGTTTCTAAAAGGGCAAAGGACACTTATCGCAACAGGAAAAAACGGAGAGGTTTCCTCTTCAATTTTAGCTTTATTTCGTCAAAATATGTAAATAAGTTTGGGAGATATGGCGACTAGTATGTAGTATATAGTAACAATGATTAACAATATAATATATATGTAGAATGACATATGCTATATTGTTGAATAGTTGCCTAACAACATATATATACCAAATAGGAAAGTTTTTTAAAAATTGAAGAAATTAGTGGTTGAAGCCATACATTTTAAAGTTACAACGAGTGTCACGTGGTCTCATCAGCCGTGAGAGGGTTAACTATTTCTTCTAAAGCAACAAATACTACGTTCATTTCTTAGTGCAGTTTGTAGTAATTTGTGCATTAGTTTCCCATGATGATGTGTAGAACATTTAGTTAGCATATTTGGTTGAGATTTGTAAAAAATATACAGGGTGATGCAAAATTCAGCTTTGTAGTACAGAAAGTTTAACTTGTTTTTCAAAATGTGAAGAAAGTGCATATATTAACGAATGCCCTGTATGTACTTCTGAATGGCACAGTAACATATTCCTTCTTTTATCATTCGTTAACCATAGTATGGTGTGTCAAAGCCACATATAATGGAATCGAATCTGTTTTATTTTGAAAAAACTAAAAAAGAGAAACAAACGTTATAAGAGGATCTTTAATGTTTCTTCAAGGACAAAGGACATGTAACGCAACCGTACAAAATGGATGGGATTGCCCTTCAATTTGAGCTTTATTTCGTCAAAATGTGTAAATAACTTTGGGAGATATGGCGAATAGTATGTAGTATATAGTAACAATGGATAAGAATATAATATATATGTAGAATGACATATGCTATATTGTTGAATAGTTGCCTAACAACATATATGTACCAAATAGGAGAGTTTTGAAAAAAAAATTGAAGAAATTAGTGGTTGAAGCCATACATTTTCCAGTTACAACGAGTGTCACGTGGTCTCATCAGTCGTGAGAGGGTTAACTATTTCTTCTAAAGAAACAGGTACTACGTTCATTTTTTAGTGCAATTTGTAGTATTTTGTGCATTTATTTTCCCATGATGATGTGTAGAACATTTAGTTAGCATATTTGGTTGAGATTTGGAAAAAATATACAGGGTGATGCAAAATTCATCTTTGTAGTACAAAAAGTATAAATTGGTTTTCAAAATGTGAAGAAAGTGCATATATTAACGAATGCCCTGTATGTACTTCTGAATGGCACAGTAACATATTCCTCTTTTATCATTCGTTAACCACAGTATGGTGTGTCAAAGCCACATATAATGGAATCGAATATGTTTTATTTTGAAAAAACTGAAAAACAGAAACAAACGTTATAAGAGAAATTTTAACGTTTCTTCAAGGGCAAAGGACCCTTATCGCAACAGAACAAAACGGAGAGGTTTCCTCTTCAATTTTAGCTTTATTTCGTCAAAATATGTAAATAAGTTTGGGAGATATGGCGAATAGTATGTAGTATATAGTAACAATGGATAACAATATAATATATATGTAGAATGACATATGCTATATTGTTGAATAGTTGCCTAACAACATATATATACCAAATAGGAGAGTTTTTTAAAAAAAATTGAAGAAATTAGTGGTTGAAGCCATATATTTTCCAGTTACAACGAGTGTCACGTGGTCTCATCAGCCGTGAGAGGGTTAACTATTTCTTCTAAAGAAACAGGTACTACGTTCATTTTTTAGTGCAATTTGTAGTAATTTGTGCATTTACTTTCCCATGATGATGTGTAGAACATTTAGTTAGCATATTTGGTTGAGATTTGGAAAAAATATACAGGGTGATGCAAAATTCAGCTTTGTAGTACAGAAAGTTTAACTTGGTTTTCAAAATGTTAAGAAAGTGCATATATTAACGAATGCCCTGTATGTACTTCTGAATGGCACAGTAACATATTCCTCTTTTATCATTCGTTAACCATAGTATGGTGTGTCAAAGCCACATATAATGGAATCGAATCTGTTTTATTTTGAAAAAACTAAAAAAGAGAAACAAACGTTATAAGAGGAATTTTAATGTTTCTTCAAAAACAAAGGACCTGTAACGCAACCGTACAAAATGGATGGGTTTGCCCTTCAATTTGAGCTTTATTTCGTCAAAATATGTAAATAACTTTGGGAGATATGGCGAGTAGTATGTAGTATATAGTAACAATGGATAACAATATAATATATATATAGAATGACATATGCTATAATGTTGAATAGTTGCCTAGCAACATATATATACCAAATAGGAAAGTTTTTAAAAAAATTGAAGAAATTAGTGGTTGAAGCCATATATTTTCCAGTTACAACGAGTGTCACGTGGTCTCATCAGCCGTGAGAGGGTTAACTATTTCTTCTAAAGCAACAGGTACA
Organism: Thermobia domestica; assembly: GCF_964235325.1. Lineage (NCBI taxonomy): Eukaryota > Metazoa > Arthropoda > Insecta > Zygentoma > Lepismatidae > Thermobia > Thermobia domestica. Next base: position 16,482 of record NW_027657213.1, on the reverse strand, counting down.
ACGTTAATTTTTAATGCAGTTTGTAGTAATTTGTGCATTAGTTTCCCATGATGATGTGTAGAACATTTAGTTAGCATATTTGGTTTAGATTTGGAAAAAATATACAGGGTGATGCAAAATTCAGCTTTGTAGTACAGAAGGTATAAATTGGTTTTCAAAATGTGAAGAAAGTGCATATAATAACGAATGCCCTGTATGTACTTCTGAATGGCACAGTAACATATTCCTCTTTTATCATTCGTTAACCACAGTATGGTGTGTCAAAGCCACATATAATGGAATCGAATCTGTTTTATTTTGAAAAAACTAAAAAACAGAAACAAACGTTATAAGAGAAATTTTAACGTTTCTTCAAGGGCAAAGGACACTTATCGCAACAGGACAAAACGGAGAGGTTTCCTCTTCAATTTTAGCTTTATTTCGTCAAAATATGTAAATAAGTTTGGGAGATATGGCGAATAGTATGTAGTATATAGTAACAATGATTAACAATATAATATATATGTAGAATGACATATGCTATATTGTTGAATAGTTGCCTAACAACATATATATACCAAATAGGAAAGTTTTTTAAAAATTGAAGAAATTAGTGGTTGAAGCCATACATTTTAAAGTTACAACGAGTGTCACGTGGTCTCATCAGCCGTGAGAGGGTTAACTATTTCTTCTAAAGCAACAAATACTACGTTCATTTCTTAGTGCAGTTTGTAGTAATTTGTGCATTAGTTTCCCATGATGATGTGTAGAACATTTAGTTAGCATATTTGGTTGAGATTTGTAAAAAATATACAGGGTGATGCAAAATTCAGCTTTGTAGTACAGAAAGTTTAACTTGGTTTTCAAAATGTGAAGAAAGTGCATATATTAACGAATGCCCTGTATGTACTTCTGAATGGCACAGTAACATATTCCTTCTTTTATCATTCGTTAACCATAGTATGGTGTGTCAAAGCCACATATAATGGAATCGAATCTGTTTTATTTTGAAAAAACTAAAAAAGAGAAACAAACGTTATAAGAGGATTTTTAATGTTTCTTCAAGGACAAAGGACCTGTAACGCAACCGTACAAAATGGATGGGTTTGCCCTTCAATTTGAGCTTTATTTCGTCAAAATATGTAAATAACTTTGGGAGATATGGCGAGTAGTATGTAGTATATAGTAACAATGGATAAGAATATAATATATATGTAGAATGACATATGCTATATTGTTGAATAGTTGCCTAACAACATATATGTACCAAATAGGAGAGTTTTTAAAAAAAATTGAAGAAATTAGTGGTTGAAGCCATACATTTTCCAGTTACAACGAGTGTCACGTGGTCTCATCAGTCGTGAGAGGGTTAACTATTTCTTCTAAAGAAACAGGTACTACGTTCATTTTTTAGTGCAATTTGTAGTAATTTGTGCATTTATTTTCCAATGATGATGTGTAGAACATTTAGTTAGCATATTTGGTTGAGATTTGGAAAAAATATACAGGGTGATGCAAAATTCAGCTTTGTAGTACAGAAAGTATAAATTGGTTTTCAAAATGTGAAGAAAGTGCATAAATTAACGAATGCCCTGTATGTACTTCTGAATGGCACAGTAACATATTCCTCTTTTATCATTCGTTAACCACAGTATGGTGTGTCAAAGCCACATATAATGGAATCGAATCTGTTTTATTTTGAAAAAACTAAAAAACAGAAACAAACGTTATAAGAGAAATTTTAACGTTTCTTCAAGGGCAAAGGACACTTATCGCAACAGGAAAAAACGGAGAGGTTTCCTCTTCAATTTTAGCTTTATTTCGTCAAAATATGTAAATAAGTTTGGGAGATATGGCGAATAGTATGTAGTATATAGTAACAATGATTAACAATATAATATATATGTAGAATGACATATGCTATATTGTTCAATAGTTGCCTAACAACATATATATACCAAATAGGAAAGTTTTTTAAAAATTGAAGAAATTAGTGGTTGAAGCCATACATTTTAAAGTTACAACGAGTGTCACGTGGTCTCATCAGCCGTGAGAGGGTTAACTATTTCTTCTAAAGCAACAAATACTACGTTCATTTCTTAGTGCAGTTTGTAGTAATTTGTGCATTAGTTTCCCATGATGATGTGTAGAACATTTAGTTAGCATATTTGGTTGAGATTTGTAAAAAATATACAGGGTGATGCAAAATTCAGCTTTGTAGTACAGAAAGTTTAACTTGGTTTTCAAAATGTGAAGAAAGTGCATATATTAACGAATGCCCTGTATGTACTTCTGAATGGCACAGTAACATATTCCTTCTTTTATCATTCGTTAACCATAGTATGGTGTGTCAAAGCCACATATAATGGAATCGAATCTGTTTTATTTTGAAAAAACTAAAAAAGAGAAACAAACGTTATAAGAGGATCTTTAATGTTTCTTCAAGGACAAAGGACATGTAACGCAACCGTACAAAATGGATGGGATTGCCCTTCAATTTGAGCTTTATTTCGTCAAAATGTGTAAATAACTTTTTGAGATATGACGAATAGTATGTAGTATATAGTAACAATGGATAAGAATATAATATATATGTAGAATGACATATGCTATATTGTTGAATAGTTGCGTAACAACATATATATACCAAATAGGAAAGTTTTTTAAAAATTGAAGAAATTAGTGGTTGAAGCCATACATTTTCCAGTTACAACGAGTGTCACGTGGTCTCATCAGCCGTGAGAGGGTTAACTATTTCTTCTAAAGCAACAAATACTACGTTCATTTCTTAGTGCAGTTTGTAGTAATTTGTGCATTAGTTTCCCATGATGATGTGTAGAACATTTAGTTAGCATATTTGGTTGAGATTTGTAAAAAATATACAGGGTGATGCAAAATTCAGCTTTGTAGTACAGAAAGTTTAACTTGGTTTTCAAAATGTGAAGAAAGTGCATATATTAACTAATGCCCTGTATGTACTTCTGAATGGCACAATAACATATTCCTTCTTTTATCATTCGTTAACCATAGTATGGTGTGTCAAAGCCACATATAATGGAATCGAATCTGTTTTATTTTGAAAAAACTAAAAAAGAGAAACAAACGTTATAAGAGGAATTTTAATGTTTCTTCAAGGACAATGGACCTGTAACGCAACCGTACAAAATGGATGGGATTGCCCTTCAATTTGAGCTTTATTTAGTCAAAATGTGTAAATAACTTTGGGAGATATGGCGAATAGTATGTAGTATATAGTAACAATAGATAAGAATATAATATATATGTAGAATGACATATGCTATACTGTTGAATAGTTGCCTAACAACATATATGTACCAAATAGGAGAGTTTTAAAAAAAATTGAAGAAATTAGTGGTTGAAGCCATACATTTTCCAGTTACAACGAGTGTCACGTGGTCTCATCAGTCGTGAGAGGGTTAACTATTTCTTCTAAAGAAACAGGTACTACGTTCATTTTTTAGTGCAATTTGTAGTATTTTGTGCATTTATTTTCCCATGATGATGTGTAGAACATTTAGTTAGCATATTTGGTTGAGATTTGGAAAAAATATACAGGGTGATGCAAAATTCATCTTTGTAGTACAAAAAGTATAAATTGGTTTTCAAAATGTGAAGAAAGTGCATATATTAACGAATGCCCTGTATGTACTTCTGAATGGCACAGTAACATATTCCTCTTTTATCATTCGTTAACCACAGTATGGTGTGTCAAAGCCACATATAATGGAATCGAATCTGTTTTATTTTGAAAAAACTGAAAAACAGAAACAAACGTTATAAGAGAAATTTTAACGTTTCTTCAAGGGCAAAGGACCCTTATCGCAACAGGACAAAACGGAGAGGTTTCCTCTTCAATTTTAGCTTTATTTCGTCAAAATATGTAAATAAGTTTGGGAGATATGGCGAATAGTATGTAGTATATAGTAAAAATGGATAACAATATAATATATATGTAGAATGACATATGCTATATTGTTGAATAGTTGCCTAACAACATATATATACCAAATAGGAGAGTTTTTTAAAAAAAACTGAAGAAATTAGTGGTTGAAGCCATATATTTTCCAGTTACAACGAGTGTCACGTGGTCTCATCAGCCGTGAGAGGGTTAACTATTTCTTCTAAAGAAACAGGTACTACGTTCATTTTTTAGTGCAATTTGTAGTAATTTGTGCATTTATTTTCCCATGATGATGTGTAGAACATTTAGTTAGCATATTTGTTTCAGATTTGGAAAAAATATACAGGGTGATGCAAAATTCAGCTTTGTAGTACAGAAAGTTTAACTTGGTTTTCAAAATGTTAAGAAAGTGCATATATTAACGAATGCCCTGTATGTACTTCTGAATGGCACAGTAACATATTCCTCTTTTATCATTCGTTAACCATAGTATGGTGTGTCAAAGCCACATATAATGGAATCGAATCTGTTTTATTTTGAAAAAACTAAAAAAGAGAAACAAACGTTATAAGAGGAATTTTAATGTTTCTTCAAAAACAAAGGACCTGTAACGCAACCGTACAAAATGGATGGGTTTGCCCTTCAATTTGAGCTTTATTTCGTCAAAATATGTAAATAACTTTGGGAGATATGGCGAGTAGTATGTAGTATATAGTAACAATGGATAACAATATAATATATATATAGAATGACATATGCTATAATGTTGAATAGTTGCCTAACAACATATATACCAAATAAGAGAGTTTTTTACAAAAAATTGAAGAAATTAGTGGTTGAAGCCATATATTTTCCAGTTACAACGAGTGTCACGTGGTCTCATCAGCCGTGAGAGGGTTAACTATTTCTTCTAAAGAAACAGGTACTACGTTCATTTTTTAGTGCAATTTGTAGTAATTTGTGCATTTATTTTCCCATGATGATGTGTAGAACATTTAGTTAGCATATTTGGTTGAGATTTTGAAAAAATATACAGGGTGATGCAAAATTCAGCTTTGTAGTACAGAAAGTATAAATTGGTTTTCAAAATGTGAAGAAAGTGCATATATTAACGAATGCCCTGTATGTACTTCTGAATGGCACAGTAACATATTCCTCTTTTATCATTCGTTAACAACACTATGGTGTGTCAAAGCCACATATAATGGAATCGAATCTGTTTTATTTTGAAAAAACTAAAAAAGAGAAACAAAGGTTATAAGAGGAATTTTAACGTTTCTTCAAGGGCAAAGGACACTTATCGCAACAGGACAAAATGGAGAGGTTTCCGCTTCAATTTTAGCTTTATTTCGTCAAAATATGTAAAAAAGTTTGGGAGATATGGCGAATAGTATGTAGTATATAGTAAGTATGATTAACAATATAATATATATGTAGAATGACATATGCTATATTGTTGAATGGTTGCCTAGCAACATATATATACCAAATAGGAAAGTTTTTAAAAAAATTGAAGAAATTAGTGGTTGAAGCCATATATTTTCCAGTTACAACGAGTGTCACGTGGTCTCATCAGGCGTGAGAGGGTTAACTATTTCTTCTAAAGCAACAGGTACTACGTTAATTTTTAATGCAGTTTGTAGTAATTTGTGCATTAGTTTCCCATGATGATGTGTAGAACATTTAGTTAGCATATTTGGTTTAGATTTGGAAAAAATATACAGGGTGATGCAAAATTCAGCTTTGTAGTACAGAAGGTATAAATTGGTTTTCAAAATGTGAAGAAAGTGCATATATTAACGAATGCCCTGTATGTACTTCTGAATGGCACAGTAACATATTCCTTCTTTTATCATTCGTTAACCATAGTATGGTGTGTCAAAGCCACATATAATGGAATCGAATCTGTTTTATTTTGAAAAAACTAAAAAAGAGAAACAAACGTTATAAGAGGAATTTTAATGTTTCTTCAAGGACAAAGGACCTGTAACGCAACCGTACAAAATGGATGGGATTGCTTTTCAATTTGAGCTTTATTTCGTCAAAATATGTAAAAAAGTTTGGGAGATATGGCGAATAGTATGTAGTATATAGTAAGTATGATTAACAATATAATATATATGTAGAATGACATATGCTATATGGTTGAATGGTTGCCTAGCAACATATATATACCAAATAGGAAAGTTTTTAAAAAAATTGAAGAAATTAGTGGTTGAAGCCAAATATTTTCCAGTTACAACGAGTGTCACGTGGTCTCATCAGCCGTGAGAGGGTTAACTATTTCTTCTAAAGCAACAGGTACAACGTTAATTTTTAATGCAGTTTGTAGTAATTTGTGCATTAGTTTCCCATGATGATGTGTAGAACATTTAGTTAGCATATTTGGTTTAGATTTGGAAAAAATATACAGGGTGATGCAAAATTCAGCTTTGTAGTACAGAAGGTATAAATTGGTTTTCAAAATGTGAAGAAAGTGCATATAATAACGAATGCCCTGTATGTACTTCTGAATGGCACAGTAACATATTCCTCTTTTATCATTCGTTAACCACAGTATGGTGTGTCAAAGCCACATATAATGGAATCGAATCTGTTCTATTTTGAAAAAACTAAAAAAGAGAAACAAACGTTATAAGAGGAATTTTAACGTTTCTAAAAGGGCAAGGGTCCCTTATCGCAACAGGACAAAGTGGAGGGGTTTCCTCTTCAATTTTAGCTTTATTTCGTCAAAATATTAAATAGTTTAAGAGATAAGGCGAATAGTATGTAGTATATAGTAACAATGATTAATAATATAATATATATGTAGAATGACATATGCTATATTGTTGAATAGTTGCGTAACAACATATATATACCAAATAGGAAAGTTTTTTAAAAATTGAAGAAATTAGTGGTTGAAGCCATACATTTTCCAGTTACAACGAGTGTCACGTGGTCTCATCAGCCGTGAGAGGGTTAACTATTTCTTCTAAAGCAACAAATACTACGTTCATTTCTTAGTGCAGTTTGTAGTAATTTGTGCATTAGTTTCCCATGATGATGTGTAGAACATTTAGTTAGCATATTTGGTTGAGATTTGTAAAAAATATACCGGGTGATGCAAAATTCAGCTTTGTAGTACAGAAAGTTTAACTTGGTTTTCAAAATGTTAAGAAAGTGCATATATTAACGAATGCCCTGTATGTACTTCTGAATGGCACAGTAACATATTCCTCTTTTATCATTCGTTAACCATAGTATGGTGTGTCAAAGCCACATATAATGGAATCGAATCTGTTTTATTTTGAAAAAACTAAAAAAGAGAAACAAACGTTATAAGAGGAATTTTAATGTTTCTTCAAGGACAAAGGACCTGTAACGCAACCGTACAAAATGGACGGGTTTGCCCTTCAATTTGAGCTTTATTTCGTCAAAATATGTAAATAACTTTGGGAGATATGGCGAGTAGTATGTAGTATATAGTAACAATGGATAAGAATATAATATATATGTAGAATGACATATGCTATATTGTTGAATAGTTGCCTAACAACATATATGTACCAAATAGGAGAGTTTTTAAAAAAAATTGAAGAAATTAGTGGTTGAAGCCTTACATTTTCCAGTTACAACGAGTGTCACGTGGTCTCATCAGTCGTGAGAGGGTTAACTATTTCTTCTAAAGAAACAGGTACTACGTTCATTTTTTAGTGCAATTTGTAGTAATTTGTGCATTTATTTTCCAATGATGATGTGTAGAACATTTAGTTAGCATATTTGTTTGAGATTTGGAAAAAATATACAGGGTGATGCAAAATTCAGCTTTGTAGTACAGAAAGTATAAATTGGTTTTCAAAATGTGAAGAAAGTGCATATATTAACGAATGCCCTGTATGTACTTCTGAATGGCACAGTAACATATTCCTCTTTTATCATTCGTTAACCACAGTATGGTGTGTCAAAGCCACATATAATGGAATCGAATCTGTTTTATTTTGAAAAAACTAAAAACAGAAACAAACGTTATAAGAGAAAATTTAACGTTTCTTCAAGGGCAAAGGACACTTATCGCAACAGGACAAAACGGAGAGGTTTCCTCTTCAATTTTAGCTTTATTTCGTCAAAATATGTAAATAAGTTTGGGAGATATGGCGAATAGTATGTAGTATATAGTAACAATGATTAACAATATAATATATATGTAGAATGACATATGCTATATTGTTGAATAGTTGCCTAACAACATATATATACCAAATAGGAAAGTTTTTTAAAAATTGAAGAAATTAGTGGTTGAAGCCATACATTTTAAAGTTACAACGAGTGTCACGTGGTCTCATCAGCCGTGAGAGGGTTAACTATTTCTTCTAGAGCAACAAATACTACGTTCATTTCTTAGTGCAGTTTGTAGTAATTTGTGCATTAGTTTCCCATGATGATGTGTAGAACATTTAGTTAGCATATTTGGTTGAGATTTGTAAAAAATATACAGGGTGATGCAAAATTCAGCTTTGTAGTACAGAAAGTTTAACTTGGTTTTCAAAATGTGAAGAAAGTGCATATATTAACGAATGCCCTGTATGTACTTCTGAATGGCACAGTAACATATTCCTTCTTTTATCATTCGTTAACCATAGTATGGTGTGTCAAAGCCACATATAATGGAATCGAATCTGTTCTATTTTGAAAAAACTAAAAAAGAGAAACAAACGTTATAAGAGGAATTTTAATGTTTCTTCAAGGACAAAGGACCTGTAACGCAACCGTACAAAATGGATGGGTTTGCCCTTCAATTTGAGCTTTATTTCGTGAAAATATGTAAATAACTTTGGGAGATATGGCGAGTAGTATGTAGTATATAGTAACAATGGATAAGAATATAATATATATGTAGAATGACATATGCTATATTGTTGAATAGTTGCCTAACAACATATATGTACCAAATAGGAGAGTTTTTTAAAAATTGAAGAAATTAGTGGTTGAAGCCATACATTTTAAAGTTACAACGAGTGTCACGTGGTCTCATCAGCCGTGAGAGGGTTAACTATTTCTTCTAAAGCAACAAATACTACGTTCATTTCTTAGTGCAGTTTGTAGTAATTTGTGCATTAGTTTCCCATGATGATGTGTAGAACATTTAGTTAGCATATTTGGTTGAGATTTGTAAAAAATATACAGGGTGATGCAAAATTCAGCTTTGTAGTACAGAAAGTTTAACTTGGTTTTCAAAATGTGAAGAAAGTGCATATATTAACGAATGCCCTGTATGTACTTCTGAATGGCACAGTAACATATTCCTCTTTTATCATTCGTGAACCACAGTATGGTGTGTCAAAGCCACATATAATGGAATCGAATCAATTTTATTTTGAAAAAACTAAAAAACAGAAAAAAAAAGGTTATAAGAGAAATTTTAACGTTTCTTCAAGGGCAAAGGACACTTATCGCAACAGGACAAAACGGAGAGGTTTCCTCTTCAATTTTAGCTTTATTTCGTCAAAATATGTAAATAAGTTTGGGAGATATGGCGAATAGTATGTAGTATATAGTAACAATGATTAACAATATAATATATATATAGAATGACATATGCTATATTGTTGAATAGTTGCCTAACAACATATATACCATATAGGAGAGTTTTTTACAAAAGATTGAAGAAATTAGTGGTTGAAGCCATATATTTTCCAGTTACAACGAGTGTCACGTGGTCTCATCAGCCGTGAGAGGGTTAACTATTTCTTCTAAAGAAACAGGTACTACGTTCATTTTTTAGTGCAATTTGTTGTAATTTGTGCATTTATTTTCCCATGATGATGTGTAGAACATTTAGTTAGCATATTTGGTTGAGATTTGGAAAAAATATACAGGGTGATGCAAAATTCAGCTTTGTAGTACAGAAAGTATAAATTGGTTTTGAAAATGTGAAGAAAGTGCATATATTAACGAATGCCCTGTATGTACTTCTGAATGGCACAGTAACATATTCCTCTTTTATCATTCGTTAACCACAGTATGGTGTGTCAAAGCCACATATAATGGAATCGAATCTGTTTTATTTTGAAAAAACTAAAAAACAGAAAAAAACGTTATAAGAGAAATTTTAACGTTTCTTCAAGGGCAAAGGACACTTATCGCAACAGGACAAAACGGAGAGGTTTCCTCTTCAATTTTAGCTTTATTTCGTCAAAATATGTAAATAAGTTTGGGAGATATGGCGAATAGTATGTAGTATATAGTAACAATGATTAACAATATAATATATATATAGAATGACATATGCTATATTGTTGAATAGTTGCCTAACAACATATATACCATATAGGAGAGTTTTTTACAAAAGATTGAAGAAATTAGTGGTTGAAGCCATACATTTTCCAGTTACAACGAGTGTCACGTGGTCTCATCAGCCGTGAGAGGGTTAACTATTTCTTCTAAAGAAACAGGTACTACGTTCATTTTTTAGTGCAATTTGTTGTAATTTGTGCATTTATTTTCCCATGATGATGTGTAGAACATTTAGTTAGCATATTTGGTTGAGATTTGGAAAAAATATACAGGGTGATGCAAAATTCAGCTTTGTAGTACAGAAAGTATAAATTGGTTTTCAAAATGTGAAGAAAGTGCATATATTAACGAATGCCCTGTATGTACTTCTGAATGGCACAGTAACATATTCCTCTTTTATCATTCGTTAACCACAGTATGGTGTGTCAAAGCCACATATAATGGAATCGAATCTGTTTTATTTTGAAAAAACTAAAAAAGAGAAACAAACGTTATAAGAAGAATTTTAACGTTTCTTCAAGGGCAAAAGACACTTATCGCAACAGGACAAAACGGAAAGGTTTCCTCTTCAATTTTAGCTTTATTTCGTCAAAATATGTAAATAAGTTTGGGAGATATGGCGAATAGTATGTAGTATATAGTAACAATGATTAACAATTTAATATATATGTAGAATGACATATGCTATCTTGTTGAATAGTTGAATAACAACATATATATAACAAATAGGAAAGTTTTTAAAAAAAATTGAAGAAATTAGTGGTTGAAGCCATACATTTTACAGTTACAACGAGTGTCACGTGGTCTCATCAGCCGTGAGAGGGTTAAATATTTCTTCTAAAGCAACAGGTACTACGTTCATTTTTTAGTGCAGTTTGTAGTAATTTGTGCATTAGTTTTTCATGATGATGTGTAGAACATTTAGTTAGCATATTTGATTGAGATTTGGAAAAAATATACAGGGTGATGCAAAATTCATCTTTGTAGTACAAAAAGTATAAATTGGTTTTCAAAATGTGAAGAAAGTGCATATATTAACGAATGCCCTGTATGTACTTCTGAATGGCACAGTAACATATTCCTCTTTTATCATTCGTTAACCATAGTATGGTGTGTCAAAGCCACATATAATGGAATCGAATATGTTTTATTTTGAAAAAACTAAAAAACAGAAACAAACGTTATAAGAGAAATTTTAACGTTTCTTCAAGGGTAAAGGACACTTATCGCAACAGGACAAAACGGAGAGGTTTCCTCTTCAATTTTAGCTTTATTTCGTCAAAATATGTAATTAAGTTTGGGAGATATGGCGAATAGTATGTAGTATATAGTAACAATGATTAACAATATAATATATATGTAGAATGACATATGCTATATTGTTGAATAGTTGCCTAACAACATATATATACCAAATAGGAAAGTTTTTTAAAAATTGAAGATATTAGTGGTTGAGGCCATACATTTTCCAGTTACAACGAGTGTCACGTGGTCTCATCAGCCGTGAGAGGGTTAACTATTTCTTCTAAAGCAACAAATACTACGTTCATTTCTTAGTGCAGTTTGTAGTAATTTGCGCATTAGTTTCCCTTGATGATGTGTAGAACATTTAGTTAGCATATTTGGTTGAGATTTGGAAAAAATATACAGGGTCATGCAAAATTCAGCTTTGTAGTACAGAAAGTATAAATTGGTTTTCAAAATGTGAAGAAAGTGCATATATTAACGAATGCCCTGTATGTACTTCTGAATGGCACAGTAACATATTCCTCTTTTATCATTCGTGAACCACAGTATGGTGTGTCAAAGCCACATATAATGGAATCGAATCTGTTTTATTTTGAAAAAACTAAAAAACAGAAAAAAACGTTATAAGAGAAATTTTAACGTTTCTTCAAGGGCAAAGGACACTTATCGCAACAGGACAAAACGGAGAGGTTTCCTCTTCAATTTTAGCTTTATTTCGTCAAAATATGTAAATAAGTTTGGGAGATATGGCGAATAGTATGTAGTATATAGTAACAATGATTAACAATATAATATATATATAGAATGACATATGCTATATTGTTGAATAGTTGCCTAACAACATATATACCATATAGGAGAGTTTTTTAAAAAAATTGAAGAAATTAGTGGTTGAAGCCATACATTTTCCAGTTACAACGAGTGTCACGTGGTCTCATCAGCTGTGAGAGGGTTAACTATTTCTTCTAAAGCAACAGGTACTACGTTCATTTTTTAGTGCAGTTTGTAGTAATTTGTGCATTAGTTTTTCATGATGATGTGTAGAACATTTAGTTAGCATATTTGATTGAGATTTGGAAAAAATATACAGGGTGATGCAAAATTCATCTTTGTAGTACAAAAAGTATAAATTGGTTTTCAAAATGTGAAGAAAGTGCATATATTAACGAATGCCCTGTATGTACTTCTGAATGGCACAGTAACATATTCCTCTTTTATCATTCGTTAACCATAGTATGGTGTGTCAAAGCCACATATTGTGGAATCGAATCTGTTTTATTTTGAAAAAACTAAAAAAGAGAAACAAACGTTATAAGAGGAATTTTAATGTTTCTTCAAGGACAAAGGACCTGTAACGCAACCGTACAAAATGGATGGGTTTGCCCTTCATTTTGAGCTTTATTTCGTCAAAATGTGTAAATAACTTTGGGAGATATGGCGAGTAGTATGTAGTATATAGTAAAAATGGATAAGAATATAATATATATGTAGAATGACATATTCTATATTGTTGAATAGTTGCCTAACAACATATATGTACCAAATAGGAGAGTTTTGAAAAAAAAATTGAAGAAATTAGTGGTTGAAGCCATACATTTTCCAGTTGCAACGAGTGTCACGTGGTCTCATCAGTCGTGAGAGGGTTAACTATTTCTTCTAAAGAAACAGGTACTACGTTCATTTTTTAGTGCAATTTGTAGTAATTTGTGCATTTATTTCCCATGATGATGTGTAGAACATTTAGTTAGCATATTTGGTTGAGATTTGGCAAAAATATACAGGGTGATGCAAAATTCAGCTTTGTAGTACAGAAAGTATAAATTGGTTTTCAAAATGTGAAGAAAGTGCATATATTAACGAATGCCCTGTATGTACTTCTGAATGGCACAGTAACATATTCCTCTTTTATCATTCGTTAACCACAGTATGGTGTGTCAAAGCCACATATAATGGAATCGAATCCTGTTTTATTTTGAAAAAACTAAAAAACAGAAACAAACGTTATAAGAGAAACTTTAACGTTTCTTCAAGGGCAAAGGACACTTATCGCAACAGGACAAAACGGAGAGGTCTCCTCTTCAATTTTAGCTTTATTTCGTCAAAAATATGTAAATAAGTTTGGGAGATATGGCGAATAGTATGTAGTATATAGTAACAATGATTAACAATTTAATATATATATAGAATGACATATGCTATATTGTTGAATAGTTGCCTAACAACATATATACCATATAGGAGAGTTTTTTAAAAAAGATTGAAGAAATTAGTAGTTGAAGCCATATATTTTCCAGTTACAACGAGTGTCACGTGGTCTCATCAGCCGTGAGAGGGTTAACTATTTCTTCTAAAGAAACAGGTACTACGTTCATTTTTTAGTGCAATTTGTTGTAATTTGTGCATTTATTTTCCCATGATGATGTGTAGAACATTTAGTTAGCATATTTGGTTGAGATTTGGAAAAAATATACAGGGTGATGCAAAATTCAGCTTTGTAGTACAGAAAGTATAAATTGGTTTTCAAAATGTGAAGAAAGTGCATATATTAACGAATGCCCTGTATGTACTTCTGAATGGCACAGTAACATATTCCTCTTTTATCATTCGTTAACCACAGTATGGTGTGTCAAAGCCACATATAATGGAATCGAATCTGTTTTATTTTGAAAAAACTAAAAAACAGAAAAAAACGTTATAAGAGAAATTTTAACGTTTCTTCAAGGGCAAAGGACACTTATCGCAACAGGACAAAACGGAGAGGTTTCCTCTTCAATTTTAGCTTTATTTCGTCAAAATATGTAAATAAGTTTGGGAGATATGGCGAATAGTATGTAGTATATAGTAACAATGATTAACAATATAATATATATATAGAATGACATATGCTATATTGTTGAATAGTTGCCTAACAACATATATACCATATAGGAGAGTTTTTTAAAAAAATTGAAGAAATTAGTGGTTGAAGCCATACATTTTCCAGTTACAACGAGTGTCACGTGGTCTCATCAGCCGTGAGAGGGTTAACTATTTCTTCTAAAGCAACAAATACTACGTTCATTTCTTAGTGCAGTTTGTAGTAATTTGTGCATTAGTTTTTCATGATGATGTGTAGAACATTTAGTTAGCATATTTGATTGAGATTTGGAAAAAATATACAGGGTGATGCAAAATTCATCTTTGTAGTACAAAAAGTATAAATTGGTTTTCAAAATGTGAAGAAAGTGCATATATTAACGAATGCCCTGTATGTACTTCTGAATGGCACAGTAACATATTCCTCTTTTATCATTCGTTAACCATAGTATGGTGTGTCAAAGCCACATATAGTGGAATCGAATCTGTTTTATTTTGAAAAAACTAAAAAAGAGAAACAAACGTTATAAGAGGAATTTTAATGTTTCTTCAAGGAGAAAGGACTTGTAACGCAACCGTACAAAATGGATGGGTTTGCCCTTCATTTTGAGCTTTATTTCGTCAAAATGTGTAAATAACTTTGGGAGATATGGCGAGTAGTATGTAGTATATAGTAAAAATGGATAAGAATATAATATATATGTAGAATGACATATGCTATATTGTTGAATAGTTGCCTAACAACATATATGTACCAAATAGGAGAGTTTTGAAAAAAAATTGAAGAAATTAGTGGTTGAAGCCATACATTTTCCAGTTGCAACGAGTGTCACGTGGTCTCATCAGTCGTGAGAGGGTTAACTATTTCTTCTAAAGAAACAGGTACTACGTTCATTTTTTAGTGCAATTTGTAGTAATTTGTGCATTTATTTTCCCATGATGATGTGTAGAACATTTAGTTAGCATATTTGGTTGAGATTTGGCAAAAATATACAGGGTGATGCAAAATTCAGCTTTGTAGTACAGAAAGTATTAATTGGTTTTCAAAATGTGAAGAAAGTGCATATATTAACGAATGCCCTGTATGTACTTCTGAATGGCACAGTAACATATTCCTCTTTTATCATTCGTTAACCACAGTATGGTGTGTCAAAGCCACATATAATGGAATCGAATCTGTTTTATTTTGAAAAAACTAAAAAACAGAAACAAACGTTATAAGAGAAATTTATCGTTTCTTCAAGGGCAAAGGACACTTATCGCAACAGGACAAAACGGAGAGGTTTCCTCTTCAATTTTAGCTTTATTTCGTCAAAATATGTAAATAAGTTTGGGAGATATGGCGAATAGTATGTAGTATATAGTAACAATGATTAACAATATAATATATATATAGAATGACATATGCTATATTGTTGAATAGTTGCCTAACAACATATATACCATATAGGAGAGTTTTTTACAAAAGATTGAAGAAATTAGTGGTTGAAGCCATATATTTTCCAGTTACAACGAGTGTCACGTGGTCTCATCAGCCGTGAGAGGGTTAACTATTTCTTCTAAAGAAACAGGTACTACGTTCATTTTTTAGTGCAGTTTGTAGTAATTTGTGCATTAGTTTTTCATGATGATGTGTAGAACATTTAGTTAGCATATTTGATTGAGATTTGGAAAAAATATACAGGGTGATGCAAAATTGATCTTTGTAGTACAAAAAGTATAAATTGGTTTTCAAAATGTGAAGAAAGTGCATATATTAACGAATGCCCTGTATGTACTTCTGAATGGCACAGTAACATATTCCTCTTTTATCATTCGTTAACCATAGTATGGTGTGTCAAAGCCACATATAATGGAATCGAATATGTTTTATTTTGAAAAAACTAAAAAACAGAAACAAACGTTATAAGAGAAATTTTAACGTTTCTTCAAGGGTAAAGGACACTTATCGCAACAGGACAAAACGGAGAGGTTTGCTCTTCAATTTTAGCTTTATTTCGTCAAAATATGTAATTAAGTTTGGGAGATATGGCGAATAGTATGTAGTATATAGTAACAATGATTAACAATATAATATATATGTAGAATGACATATGCTATATTGTTGAATAGTTGCCTAACAACATATATATACCAAATAGGAAAGTTTTTAAAAAATTGAAGAAATTAGTGGTTGAGGCCATACATTTTCCAGTTACAAC
>NW_027657212.1:0-36878 GCF_964235325.1 Thermobia domestica | reverse complement strand
GTACAGCTCTTCAATTTGAGCTTTATTTCATTAAAATATATTCAGAAGTTTCGGAGATATAGCCTTAAATATACAGTAGTTAGGAAGAATGCACAACAATATAATATATATAAAAATGACATATGTTATATTGTTGAGATGTTGCCTAACAACATATATATACCAATTAGTTGAGTTTAGAAGAAAAGTGAAGAAATTCGTGTTTGAAGACATACTTTTTCTACTTAGGATGAGTGTCACGTGGTCTCATCAAGACTGCAAGGGTTATATTGCTTCATGTATAACAACAGGTACTATCTTCATTTTTTAAAATTTTTTGTTGTAATGTGTAGATTTTCTTACCATTTTATCATGTTTGCAATTCTTAGGTAGTATATTTGGTTGTTGTATGGAAAACATATACAGGGTGATGCAAAATTCAAACCCATAGTATAAAAATTTTATTTGTTTTTCAAAAAATGAAGAAAGTGCGCCAATTAGCGAATGCGCTGTATGTAGTTCTGAACGGTACATGTCCTTATTCCTCGGTTGTCATTGGTCAGCCATATTGTTATGAGGCAATGAGACATATCATGGAATAAAATCGTTTATATAGTGTAAAATGAATAAAACAGTACCAAACATGATATGCACAAGATAACTTTCCTTCTACAGTAGGGGGCGCTGCATGCAGTCAGAATATGAAGAGGGTACAGCTCTTCAATTTGAGCTTTATTTCATTAAAATATATTCAGAAGTTTCGGAGATATAGCCTTAAATATACAGTAGTTAGGAAGAATGCACAACAATATAATATATATAAAAATGACATATGTTATATTGTTGAGATGTTGCCTAACAACATATATATACCAATTAGTTGAGTTTAGAAGAAAAGTGAAGAAATTCGTGTTTGAAGACATACTTTTTCTACTTAGGATGAGTGTCACGTGGTCTCATCAAGACTGCAAGGGTTATATTTCTTCATGTATAACAACAGGTACTATCTTCATTTTTTAAAATTTTTTGTTGTAATGTGTAGATTTTCTTACCATTTTATCATGTTTGCAATTCTTAGGTAGTATATTTGGTTGTTGTATGGAAAACATATACAGGGTGATGCAAAATTCAAACCCATAGTATAAAAATTTTATTTGTTTTTCAAAAAATGAAGAAAGTGCGCCAATTAGCGAATGCGCTGTATGTAGTTCTGAACGGTACATGTCCTTATTCCTCGGTTGTCATTGGTCAGCCATATTGTTATGAGGCAATAAGACATATCATGGAATAAAATCGTTTATATAGTGTAAAATGAATAAAACAGTACCAAACATGATATGCACAAGATAACTTTCCTTCTACAGTAGGGGGCGCTGCTTGCAGTCAGAATATCAAGAGGGTACAGCTCTTCAATTTGAGCTTTATTTCATTAAAATATATTCAGAAGTTTCGGAGATATAGCCTTAAATATACAGTAGTTAGGAAGAATGCACAACAATATAATATATATAAAAATGACATATGTTATATTGTTGAGATGTTGCCTAACAACATATATATACCAATTAGTTGAGTTTAGAAGAAAAGTGAAGAAATTCGTGTTTGAAGACATACTTTTTCTACTTAGGACGAGTGTCACGTGGTCTCATCAAGACTGTAAGGGTTATATTGCTTCATGTATAACAACAGGTACTATCTTCATTTTTTAAAATTTTTTGTTGTAATGTGCAGATTTTCTTACCATTTTATCATGTTTGCAATTCTTAGGTAGTATATTTGGTTGTTGTATGGAAAACATATACAGGGTGATGCAAAATTCAAACCCATAGTATAAAAATTTTATTTGTTTTTCAAAAAATGAAGAAAGTGCGCCAATTAGCGAATGCGCTGTATGTAGTTCTGAACGGTACATGTCCTTATTCCTCGGTTGTCATTGGTCAGCCATATTGTTATGAGGCAATGAGACATATCATGGAATAAAATCGTTTATATAGTGTAAAATGAATAAAACAGTACCAAACATGATATGCACAAGATAACTTTCCTTCTACAGTAGGGGGCGCTGCTTGTAGTCAGAATATCAAGAGGGTACAGCTCTTCAATTTGAGCTTTATTTCATTAAAATATATTCAGAAGTTTCGGAGATATAGCCTTAAATATACAGTAGTTAGGAAGAATGCACAACAATATAATATATATAAAAATGACATATGTTATATTGTTGAGATGTTGCCTAACAACATATATATACCAATTAGTTGAGTTTAGAAGAAAAGTGAAGAAATTCGTGTTTGAAGACATACTTTTTCTACTTAGGATGAGCGTCACGTGGTCTCATCAAGACTGCAAGGGTTATATTGCTTCATGTATAACAACAGGTACTATCTTCATTTTTTAAAATTTTTTGTTGTAATGTGTAGATTTTCTTACCATTTTATCATGTTTGCAATTCTTAGGTAGTATATTTGGTTGTTGTATGGAAAACATATACAGGGTGATGCAAAATTCAAACCCATAGTATAAAAATTTTATTTGTTTTTCAAAAAATGAAGAAAGTGCGCCAATTAGCGAATGCGCTGTATGTAGTTCTGAACGGTACATGTCCTTATTCCTCGGTTGTCATTGGTCAGCCATATTGTTATGAGGCAATAAGACATATCATGGAATAAAATCGTTTATATAGTGTAAAATGAATAAAACAGTACCAAACATGATATGCACAAGATAACTTTCCTTCTACAGTAGGGGGCGCTGCTTGCAGTCAGAATATGAAGAGGGTACAGCTCTTCAATTTGAGCTTTATTTCATTAAAATATATTCAGAAGTTTCGGAGATATAGCCTTAAATATACAGTAGTTAGGAAGAATGCACAACAATATAATATATATAAAAATGACATATGTTATATTGTTGAGATGTTGCCTAACAACATATATATACCAATTAGTTGAGTTTAGAAGAAAAGTGAAGAAATTCGTGTTTGAAGACATACTTTTTCTACTTAGGATGAGTGTCACGTGGTCTCATCAAGACTGCAAGGGTTATATTGCTTCATGTATAACAACAGGTACTATCTTCATTTTTTAAAATTTTTTGTTGTAATGTGTAGATTTTCTTACCATTTTATCATGTTTGCAATTCTTAGGTAGTATATTTGGTTGTTGTATGGAAAACATATACAGGGTGATGCAAAATTCAAACCCATAGTATAAAAATTTTATTTGTTTTTCAAAAAATGAAGAAAGTGCGCCAATTAGCGAATGCGCTGTATGTAGTTCTGAACGGTACATGTCCTTATTCCTCGGTTGTCATTGGTCAGCCATATTGTTATGAGGCAATGAGACATATCATGGAATAAAATCGTTTATATAGTGTAAAATGAATAAAACAGTACCAAACATGATATGCACAAGATAACTTTCCTTCTACAGTAGGGGGCGCTGCTTGCAGTCAGAATATGAAGAGGGTACAGCTCTTCAATTTGAGCTTTATTTCATTAAAATATATTCAGAAGTTTCGGAGATATAGCCTTAAATATACAGTAGTTAGGAAGAATGCACAACAATATAATATATATAAAAATGACATATGTTATATTGTTGAGATGTTGCCTAACAACATATATATACCAATTAGTTGAGTTTAGAAGAAAAGTGAAGAAATTCGTGTTTGAAGACATACTTTTTCTACTTAGGATGAGTGTCACGTGGTCTCATCAAGACTGCAAGGGTTATATTGCTTCATGTATAACAACAGGTACTATCTTCATTTTTTAAAATTTTTTGTTGTAATGTGTAGATTTTCTTACCATTTTATCATGTTTGCAATTCTTAGGTAGTATATTTGGTTGTTGTATGGAAAACATATACAGGGTGATGCAAAATTCAAACCCATAGTATAAAAATTTTATTTGTTTTTCAAAAAATGAAGAAAGTGCGCCAATTAGCGAATGCGCTGTATGTAGTTCTGAACGGTACATGTCCTTATTCCTCGGTTGTCATTGGTCAGCCATATTGTTATGAGGCAATGAGACATATCATGGAATAAAATCGTTTATATAGTGTAAAATGAATAAAACAGTACCAAACATGATATGCACAAGATAACTTTCCTTCTACAGTAGGGGGCGCTGCTTGTAGTCAGAATATCAAGAGGGTACAGCTCTTCAATTTGAGCTTTATTTCATTAAAATATATTCAGAAGTTTCGGAGATATAGCCTTAAATATACAGTAGTTAGGAAGAATGCACAACAATATAATATATATAAAAATGACATATGTTATATTGTTGAGATGTTGCCTAACAACATATATATACCAATTAGTTGAGTTTAGAAGAAAAGTGAAGAAATTCGTGTTTGAAGACATACTTTTTCTACTTAGGATGAGCGTCACGTGGTCTCATCAAGACTGCAAGGGTTATATTGCTTCATGTATAACAACAGGTACTATCTTCATTTTTTAAAATTTTTTGTTGTAATGTGTAGATTTTCTTACCATTTTATCATGTTTGCAATTCTTAGGTAGTATATTTGGTTGTTGTATGGAAAACATATACAGGGTGATGCAAAATTCAAACCCATAGTATAAAAATTTTATTTGTTTTTCAAAAAATGAAGAAAGTGCGCCAATTAGCGAATGCGCTGTATGTAGTTCTGAACGGTACATGTCCTTATTCCTCGGTTGTCATTGGTCAGCCATATTGTTATGAGGCAATAAGACATATCATGGAATAAAATCGTTTATATAGTGTAAAATGAATAAAACAGTACCAAACATGATATGCACAAGATAACTTTCCTTCTACAGTAGGGGGCGCTGCTTGCAGTCAGAATATGAAGAGGGTACAGCTCTTCAATTTGAGCTTTATTTCATTAAAATATATTCAGAAGTTTCGGAGATATAGCCTTAAATATACAGTAGTTAGGAAGAATGCACAACAATATAATATATATAAAAATGACATATGTTATATTGTTGAGATGTTGCCTAACAACATATATATACCAATTAGTTGAGTTTAGAAGAAAAGTGAAGAAATTCGTGTTTGAAGACATACTTTTTCTACTTAGGATGAGTGTCACGTGGTCTCATCAAGACTGCAAGGGTTATATTGCTTCATGTATAACAACAGGTACTATCTTCATTTTTTAAAATTTTTTGTTGTAATGTGTAGATTTTCTTACCATTTTATCATGTTTGCAATTCTTAGGTAGTATATTTGGTTGTTGTATGGAAAACATATACAGGGTGATGCAAAATTCAAACCCATAGTATAAAAATTTTATTTGTTTTTCAAAAAATGAAGAAAGTGCGCCAATTAGCGAATGCGCTGTATGTAGTTCTGAACGGTACATGTCCTTATTCCTCGGTTGTCATTGGTCAGCCATATTGTTATGAGGCAATGAGACATATCATGGAATAAAATCGTTTATATAGTGTAAAATGAATAAAACAGTACCAAACATGATATGCACAAGATAACTTTCCTTCTACAGTAGGGGGCGCTGCTTGCAGTCAGAATATGAAGAGGGTACAGCTCTTCAATTTGAGCTTTATTTCATTAAAATATATTCAGAAGTTTCGGAGATATAGCCTTAAATATACAGTAGTTAGGAAGAATGCACAACAATATAATATATATAAAAATGACATATGTTATATTGTTGAGATGTTGCCTAACAACATATATATACCAATTAGTTGAGTTTAGAAGAAAAGTGAAGAAATTCGTGTTTGAAGACATACTTTTTCTACTTAGGATGAGTGTCACGTGGTCTCATCAAGACTGCAAGGGTTATATTGCTTCATGTATAACAACAGGTACTATCTTCATTTTTTAAAATTTTTTGTTGTAATGTGTAGATTTTCTTACCATTTTATCATGTTTGCAATTCTTAGGTAGTATATTTGGTTGTTGTATGGAAAACATATACAGGGTGATGCAAAATTCAAACCCATAGTATAAAAATTTTATTTGTTTTTCAAAAAATGAAGAAAGTGCGCCAATTAGCGAATGCGCTGTATGTAGTTCTGAACGGTACATGTCCTTATTCCTCGGTTGTCATTGGTCAGCCATATTGTTATGAGGCAATGAGACATATCATGGAATAAAATCGTTTATATAGTGTAAAATGAATAAAACAGTACCAAACATGATATGCACAAGATAACTTTCCTTCTACAGTAGGGGGCGCTGCATGCAGTCAGAATATGAAGAGGGTACAGCTCTTCAATTTGAGCTTTATTTCATTAAAATATATTCAGAAGTTTCGGAGATATAGCCTTAAATATACAGTAGTTAGGAAGAATGCACAACAATATAATATATATAAAAATGACATATGTTATATTGTTGAGATGTTGCCTAACAACATATATATACCAATTAGTTGAGTTTAGAAGAAAAGTGAAGAAATTCGTGTTTGAAGACATACTTTTTCTACTTAGGATGAGTGTCACGTGGTCTCATCAAGACTGCAAGGGTTATATTTCTTCATGTATAACAACAGGTACTATCTTCATTTTTTAAAATTTTTTGTTGTAATGTGTAGATTTTCTTACCATTTTATCATGTTTGCAATTCTTAGGTAGTATATTTGGTTGTTGTATGGAAAACATATACAGGGTGATGCAAAATTCAAACCCATAGTATAAAAATTTTATTTGTTTTTCAAAAAATGAAGAAAGTGCGCCAATTAGCGAATGCGCTGTATGTAGTTCTGAACGGTACATGTCCTTATTCCTCGGTTGTCATTGGTCAGCCATATTGTTATGAGGCAATAAGACATATCATGGAATAAAATCGTTTATATAGTGTAAAATGAATAAAACAGTACCAAACATGATATGCACAAGATAACTTTCCTTCTACAGTAGGGGGCGCTGCTTGCAGTCAGAATATCAAGAGGGTACAGCTCTTCAATTTGAGCTTTATTTCATTAAAATATATTCAGAAGTTTCGGAGATATAGCCTTAAATATACAGTAGTTAGGAAGAATGCACAACAATATAATATATATAAAAATGACATATGTTATATTGTTGAGATGTTGCCTAACAACATATATATACCAATTAGTTGAGTTTAGAAGAAAAGTGAAGAAATTCGTGTTTGAAGACATACTTTTTCTACTTAGGACGAGTGTCACGTGGTCTCATCAAGACTGTAAGGGTTATATTGCTTCATGTATAACAACAGGTACTATCTTCATTTTTTAAAATTTTTTGTTGTAATGTGCAGATTTTCTTACCATTTTATCATGTTTGCAATTCTTAGGTAGTATATTTGGTTGTTGTATGGAAAACATATACAGGGTGATGCAAAATTCAAACCCATAGTATAAAAATTTTATTTGTTTTTCAAAAAATGAAGAAAGTGCGCCAATTAGCGAATGCGCTGTATGTAGTTCTGAACGGTACATGTCCTTATTCCTCGGTTGTCATTGGTCAGCCATATTGTTATGAGGCAATGAGACATATCATGGAATAAAATCGTTTATATAGTGTAAAATGAATAAAACAGTACCAAACATGATATGCACAAGATAACTTTCCTTCTACAGTAGGGGGCGCTGCTTGTAGTCAGAATATCAAGAGGGTACAGCTCTTTAATTTGAGCTTTATTTCATTAAAATATATTCAGAAGTTTCGGAGATATAGCCTTAAATATACAGTAGTTAGGAAGAATGCACAACAATATAATATATATAAAAATGACATATGTTATATTGTTGAGATGTTGCCTAACAACATATATATACCAATTAGTTGAGTTTAGAAGAAAAGTGAAGAAATTCGTGTTTGAAGACATACTTTTTCTACTTAGGATAAGCGTCACGTGGTCTCATCAAGACTGCAAGGGTTATATTGCTTCATGTATAACAACAGGTACTATCTTCATTTTTTAAAATTTTTTGTTGTAATGTGTAGATTTTCTTACCATTTTATCATGTTTGCAATTCTTAGGTAGTATATTTGGTTGTTGTATGGAAAACATATACAGGGTGATGCAAAATTCAAACCCATAGTATAAAAATTTTATTTGTTTTTCAAAAAATGAAGAAAGTGCGCCAATTAGCGAATGCGCTGTATGTAGTTCTGAACGGTACATGTCCTTATTCCTCGGTTGTCATTGGTCAGCCATATTGTTATGAGGCAATAAGACATATCATGGAATAAAATCGTTTATATAGTGTAAAATGAATAAAACAGTACCAAACATGATATGCACAAGATAACTTTCCTTCTACAGTAGGGGGCGCTGCTTGCAGTCAGAATATCAAGAGGGTACAGCTCTTCAATTTGAGCTTTATTTCATTAAAATATATTCAGAAGTTTCGGAGATATAGCCTTAAATATACAGTAGATAGGAAGAATGCACAACAATATAATATATATAAAAATGACATATGTTATATTGTTGAGATGTTGCGTAACAACATATATATACCAATTAGTTGAGTTTAGAAGAAAAGTGAAGAAATTCGTGTTTGAAGACATACTTTTTCTACTTAGGATGAGTGTCACGTGGTCTCATCAAGACTGCAAGGGTTATATTGCTTCATGTATAACAACAGGTACTATCTTCATTTTTTAAAATTTTTTGTTGTAATGTGTAGATTTTCTTACCATTTTATCATGTTTGCAATTCTTAGGTAGTATATTTGGTTGTTGTATGGAAAACATATACAGGGTGATGCAAAATTCAAACCCATAGTATAAAAATTTTATTTGTTTTTCAAAAAATGAAGAAAGTGCGCCAATTAGCGAATGCGCTGTATGTAGTTCTGAACGGTACATGTCCTTATTCCTCGGTTGTCATTGGTCAGCCATATTGTTATGAGGCAATGAGACATATCATGGAATAAAATCGTTTATATAGTGTAAAATGAATAAAACAGTACCAAACATGATATGCACAAGATAACTTTCCTTCTACAGTAGGGGGCGCTGCTTGCAGTCAGAATATCAAGAGGGTACAGCTCTTCAATTTGAGCTTTATTTCATTAAAATATATTCAGAAGTTTCGGAGATATAGCCTTAAATATACAGTAGTTAGGAAGAATGCACAACAATATAATATATATAAAAATGACATATGTTATATTGTTGAGATGTTGCCTAACAACATATATATACCAATTAGTTGAGTTTAGAAGAAAAGTGAAGAAATTCGTGTTTGAAGACATACTTTTTCTACTTAGGATGAGTGTCACGTGGTCTCATCAAGACTGCAAGGGTTATATTGCTTCATGTATAACAACAGGTACTATCTTCATTTTTTAAAATTTTTTGTTGTAATGTGTAGATTTTCTTACCATTTTATCATGTTTGCAATTCTTAGGTAGTATATTTGGTTGTTGTATGGAAAACATATACAGGGTGATGCAAAATTCAAACCCATAGTATAAAAATTTTATTTGTTTTTCAAAAAATGAAGAAAGTGCGCCAATTAGCGAATGCGCTGTATGTAGTTCTGAACGGTACATGTCCTTATTTTTCGGTTGTCATTGGTCAGCCATATTGTTATGAGGCAATGAGACATATCATGGAATAAAATCGTTTATATAGTGTAAAATGAATAAAACAGTACCAAACATGATATGCACAAGATAACTTTCCTTCTACAGTAGGGGGCGCTGCTTGCAGTCAGAATATCAAGAGGGTACAGCTCTTCAATTTGAGCTTTATTTCATTAAAATATATTCAGAAGTTTCGGAGATATAGCCTTAAATATACAGTAGTTAGGAAGAATGCACAACAATATAATATATATAAAAATGACATATGTTATATTGTTGAGATGTTGCCTAACAACATATATATACCAATTAGTTGAGTTTAGAAGAAAAGTGAAGAAATTCGTGTTTGAAGACATACTTTTTCTACTTAGGACGAGTGTCACGTGGTCTCATCAAGACTGTAAGGGTTATATTGCTTCATGTATAACAACAGGTACTATCTTCATTTTTTAAAATTTTTTGTTGTAATGTGCAGATTTTCTTACCATTTTATCATGTTTGCAATTCTTAGGTAGTATATTTGGTTGTTGTATGGAAAACATATACAGGGTGATGCAAAATTCAAACCCATAGTATAAAAATTTTATTTGTTTTTCAAAAAATGAAGAAAGTGCGCCAATTAGCGAATGCGCTGTATGTAGTTCTGAACGGTACATGTCCTTATTCCTCGGTTGTCATTGGTCAGCCATATTGTTATGAGGCAATGAGACATATCATGGAATAAAATCGTTTATATAGTGTAAAATGAATAAAACAGTACCAAACATGATATGCACAAGATAACTTTCCTTCTACAGTAGGGGGCGCTGCTTGTAGTCAGAATATCAAGAGGGTACAGCTCTTCAATTTGAGCTTTATTTCATTAAAATATATTCAGAAGTTTCGGAGATATAGCCTTAAATATACAGTAGTTAGGAAGAATGCACAACAATATAATATATATAAAAATGACATATGTTATATTGTTGAGATGTTGCCTAACAACATATATATACCAATTAGTTGAGTTTAGAAGAAAAGTGAAGAAATTCGTGTTTGAAGACATACTTTTTCTACTTAGGATAAGCGTCACGTGGTCTCATCAAGACTGCAAGGGTTATATTGCTTCATGTATAACAACAGGTACTATCTTCATTTTTTAAAATTTTTTGTTGTAATGTGTAGATTTTCTTACCATTTTATCATGTTTGCAATTCTTAGGTAGTATATTTGGTTGTTGTATGGAAAACATATACAGGGTGATGCAAAATTCAAACCCATAGTATAAAAATTTTATTTGTTTTTCAAAAAATGAAGAAAGTGCGCCAATTAGCGAATGCGCTGTATGTAGTTCTGAACGGTACATGTCCTTATTCCTCGGTTGTCATTGGTCAGCCATATTGTTATGAGGCAATGAGACATATCATGGAATAAAATCGTTTATATAGTGTAAAATGAATAAAACAGTACCAAACATGATATGCACAAGATAACTTTCCTTCTACAGTAGGGGGCGCTGCTTGTAGTCAGAATATCAAGAGGGTACAGCTCTTCAATTTGAGCTTTATTTCATTAAAATATATTCAGAAGTTTCGGAGATATAGCCTTAAATATACAGTAGTTAGGAAGAATGCACAACAATATAATATATATAAAAATGACATATGTTATATTGTTGAGATGTTGCCTAACAACATATATATACCAATTAGTTGAGTTTAGAAGAAAAGTGAAGAAATTCGTGTTTGAAGACATACTTTTTCTACTTAGGATAAGCGTCACGTGGTCTCATCAAGACTGCAAGGGTTATATTGCTTCATGTATAACAACAGGTACTATCTTCATTTTTTAAAATTTTTTGTTGTAATGTGTAGATTTTCTTACCATTTTATCATGTTTGCAATTCTTAGGTAGTATATTTGGTTGTTGTATGGAAAACATATACAGGGTGATGCAAAATTCAAACCCATAGTATAAAAATTTTATTTGTTTTTCAAAAAATGAAGAAAGTGCGCCAATTAGCGAATGCGCTGTATGTAGTTCTGAACGGTACATGTCCTTATTCCTCGGTTGTCATTGGTCAGCCATATTGTTATGAGGCAATAAGACATATCATGGAATAAAATCGTTTATATAGTGTAAAATGAATAAAACAGTACCAAACATGATATGCACAAGATAACTTTCCTTCTACAGTAGGGGGCGCTGCTTGCAGTCAGAATATCAAGAGGGTACAGCTCTTCAATTTGAGCTTTATTTCATTAAAATATATTCAGAAGTTTCGGAGATATAGCCTTAAATATACAGTAGATAGGAAGAATGCACAACAATATAATATATATAAAAATGACATATGTTATATTGTTGAGATGTTGCGTAACAACATATATATACCAATTAGTTGAGTTTAGAAGAAAAGTGAAGAAATTCGTGTTTGAAGACATACTTTTTCTACTTAGGATGAGTGTCACGTGGTCTCATCAAGACTGCAAGGGTTATATTGCTTCATGTATAACAACAGGTACTATCTTCATTTTTTAAAATTTTTTGTTGTAATGTGTAGATTTTCTTACCATTTTATCATGTTTGCAATTCTTAGGTAGTATATTTGGTTGTTGTATGGAAAACATATACAGGGTGATGCAAAATTCAAACCCATAGTATAAAAATTTTATTTGTTTTTCAAAAAATGAAGAAAGTGCGCCAATTAGCGAATGCGCTGTATGTAGTTCTGAACGGTACATGTCCTTATTCCTCGGTTGTCATTGGTCAGCCATATTGTTATGAGGCAATGAGACATATCATGGAATAAAATCGTTTATATAGTGTAAAATGAATAAAACAGTACCAAACATGATATGCACAAGATAACTTTCCTTCTACAGTAGGGGGCGCTGCTTGCAGTCAGAATATCAAGAGGGTACAGCTCTTCAATTTGAGCTTTATTTCATTAAAATATATTCAGAAGTTTCGGAGATATAGCCTTAAATATACAGTAGTTAGGAAGAATGCACAACAATATAATATATATAAAAATGACATATGTTATATTGTTGAGATGTTGCCTAACAACATATATATACCAATTAGTTGAGTTTAGAAGAAAAGTGAAGAAATTCGTGTTTGAAGACATACTTTTTCTACTTAGGATGAGTGTCACGTGGTCTCATCAAGACTGCAAGGGTTATATTGCTTCATGTATAACAACAGGTACTATCTTCATTTTTTAAAATTTTTTGTTGTAATGTGTAGATTTTCTTACCATTTTATCATGTTTGCAATTCTTAGGTAGTATATTTGGTTGTTGTATGGAAAACATATACAGGGTGATGCAAAATTCAAACCCATAGTATAAAAATTTTATTTGTTTTTCAAAAAATGAAGAAAGTGCGCCAATTAGCGAATGCGCTGTATGTAGTTCTGAACGGTACATGTCCTTATTTTTCGGTTGTCATTGGTCAGCCATATTGTTATGAGGCAATGAGACATATCATGGAATAAAATCGTTTATATAGTGTAAAATGAATAAAACAGTACCAAACATGATATGCACAAGATAACTTTCCTTCTACAGTAGGGGGCGCTGCTTGCAGTCAGAATATCAAGAGGGTACAGCTCTTCAATTTGAGCTTTATTTCATTAAAATATATTCAGAAGTTTCGGAGATATAGCCTTAAAAATACAGTAGTTAGGAAGAATGCACAACAATATAATATATATAAAAATGACATATGTTATATTGTTGAGATGTTGCCTAACAACATATATATACCAATTAGTTGAGTTTAGAAGAAAAGTGAAGAAATTCGTGTTTGAAGACATACTTTTTCTACTTAGGACGAGTGTCACGTGGTCTCATCAAGACTGTAAGGGTTATATTGCTTCATGTATAACAACAGGTACTATCTTCATTTTTTAAAATTTTTTGTTGTAATGTGCAGATTTTCTTACCATTTTATCATGTTTGCAATTCTTAGGTAGTATATTTGGTTGTTGTATGGAAAACATATACAGGGTGATGCAAAATTCAAACCCATAGTATAAAAATTTTATTTGTTTTTCAAAAAATGAAGAAAGTGCGCCAATTAGCGAATGCGCTGTATGTAGTTCTGAACGGTACATGTCCTTATTCCTCGGTTGTCATTGGTCAGCCATATTGTTATGAGGCAATGAGACATATCATGGAATAAAATCGTTTATATAGTGTAAAATGAATAAAACAGTACCAAACATGATATGCACAAGATAACTTTCCTTCTACAGTAGGGGGCGCTGCTTGTAGTCAGAATATCAAGAGGGTACAGCTCTTCAATTTGAGCTTTATTTCATTAAAATATATTCAGAAGTTTCGGAGATATAGCCTTAAATATACAGTAGTTAGGAAGAATGCACAACAATATAATATATATAAAAATGACATATGTTATATTGTTGAGATGTTGCCTAACAACATATATATACCAATTAGTTGAGTTTAGAAGAAAAGTGAAGAAATTCGTGTTTGAAGACATACTTTTTCTACTTAGGATGAGCGTCACGTGGTCTCATCAAGACTGCAAGGGTTATATTGCTTCATGTATAACAACAGGTACTATCTTCATTTTTTAAAATTTTTTGTTGTAATGTGTAGATTTTCTTACCATTTTATCATGTTTGCAATTCTTAGGTAGTATATTTGGTTGTTGTATGGAAAACATATACAGGGTGATGCAAAATTCAAACCCATAGTATAAAAATTTTATTTGTTTTTCAAAAAATGAAGAAAGTGCGCCAATTAGCGAATGCGCTGTATGTAGTTCTGAACGGTACATGTCCTTATTCCTCGGTTGTCATTGGTCAGCCATATTGTTATGAGGCAATGAGACATATCATGGAATAAAATCGTTTATATAGTGTAAAATGAATAAAACAGTACCAAACATGATATGCACAAGATAACTTTCCTTCTACAGTAGGGGGCGCTGCTTGCAGTCAGAATATGAAGAGGGTACAGCTCTTCAATTTGAGCTTTATTTCATTAAAATATATTCAGAAGTTTCGGAGATATAGCCTTAAATATACAGTAGTTAGGAAGAATGCACAACAATATAATATATATAAAAATGACATATGTTATATTGTTGAGATGTTGCCTAACAACATATATATACCAATTAGTTGAGTTTAGAAGAAAAGTGAAGAAATTCGTGTTTGAAGACATACTTTTTCTACTTAGGATGAGTGTCACGTGGTCTCATCAAGACTGCAAGGGTTATATTGCTTCATGTATAACAACAGGTACTATCTTCATTTTTTAAAATTTTTTGTTGTAATGTGTAGATTTTCTTACCATTTTATCATGTTTGCAATTCTTAGGTAGTATATTTGGTTGTTGTATGGAAAACATATACAGGGTGATGCAAAATTCAAACCCATAGTATAAAAATTTTATTTGTTTTTCAAAAAATGAAGAAAGTGCGCCAATTAGCGAATGCGCTGTATGTAGTTCTGAACGGTACATGTCCTTATTCCTCGGTTGTCATTGGTCAGCCATATTGTTATGAGGCAATGAGACATATCATGGAATAAAATCGTTTATATAGTGTAAAATGAATAAAACAGTACCAAACATGATATGCACAAGATAACTTTCCTTCTACAGTAGGGGGCGCTGCATGCAGTCAGAATATGAAGAGGGTACAGCTCTTCAATTTGAGCTTTATTTCATTAAAATATATTCAGAAGTTTCGGAGATATAGCCTTAAATATACAGTAGTTAGGAAGAATGCACAACAATATAATATATATAAAAATGACATATGTTATATTGTTGAGATGTTGCCTAACAACATATATATACCAATTAGTTGAGTTTAGAAGAAAAGTGAAGAAATTCGTGTTTGAAGACATACTTTTTCTACTTAGGATGAGTGTCACGTGGTCTCATCAAGACTGCAAGGGTTATATTTCTTCATGTATAACAACAGGTACTATCTTCATTTTTTAAAATTTTTTGTTGTAATGTGTAGATTTTCTTACCATTTTATCATGTTTGCAATTCTTAGGTAGTATATTTGGTTGTTGTATGGAAAACATATACAGGGTGATGCAAAATTCAAACCCATAGTATAAAAATTTTATTTGTTTTTCAAAAAATGAAGAAAGTGCGCCAATTAGCGAATGCGCTGTATGTAGTTCTGAACGGTACATGTCCTTATTCCTCGGTTGTCATTGGTCAGCCATATTGTTATGAGGCAATAAGACATATCATGGAATAAAATCGTTTATATAGTGTAAAATGAATAAAACAGTACCAAACATGATATGCACAAGATAACTTTCCTTCTACAGTAGGGGGCGCTGCTTGCAGTCAGAATATCAAGAGGGTACAGCTCTTCAATTTGAGCTTTATTTCATTAAAATATATTCAGAAGTTTCGGAGATATAGCCTTAAATATACAGTAGTTAGGAAGAATGCACAACAATATAATATATATAAAAATGACATATGTTATATTGTTGAGATGTTGCCTAACAACATATATATACCAATTAGTTGAGTTTAGAAGAAAAGTGAAGAAATTCGTGTTTGAAGACATACTTTTTCTACTTAGGACGAGTGTCACGTGGTCTCATCAAGACTGTAAGGGTTATATTGCTTCATGTATAACAACAGGTACTATCTTCATTTTTTAAAATTTTTTGTTGTAATGTGCAGATTTTCTTACCATTTTATCATGTTTGCAATTCTTAGGTAGTATATTTGGTTGTTGTATGGAAAACATATACAGGGTGATGCAAAATTCAAACCCATAGTATAAAAATTTTATTTGTTTTTCAAAAAATGAAGAAAGTGCGCCAATTAGCGAATGCGCTGTATGTAGTTCTGAACGGTACATGTCCTT
This sequence comes from Thermobia domestica, assembly GCF_964235325.1. Taxonomy (NCBI): domain Eukaryota; kingdom Metazoa; phylum Arthropoda; class Insecta; order Zygentoma; family Lepismatidae; genus Thermobia; species Thermobia domestica. The sequence continues at coordinate 20,512 of NW_027657212.1, read as the reverse complement.
ATTCCTCGGTTGTCATTGGTCAGCCATATTGTTATGAGGCAATGAGACATATCATGGAATAAAATCGTTTATATAGTGTAAAATGAATAAAACAGTACCAAACATGATATGCACAAGATAACTTTCCTTCTACAGTAGGGGGCGCTGCTTGTAGTCAGAATATCAAGAGGGTACAGCTCTTTAATTTGAGCTTTATTTCATTAAAATATATTCAGAAGTTTCGGAGATATAGCCTTAAATATACAGTAGTTAGGAAGAATGCACAACAATATAATATATATAAAAATGACATATGTTATATTGTTGAGATGTTGCCTAACAACATATATATACCAATTAGTTGAGTTTAGAAGAAAAGTGAAGAAATTCGTGTTTGAAGACATACTTTTTCTACTTAGGATAAGCGTCACGTGGTCTCATCAAGACTGCAAGGGTTATATTGCTTCATGTATAACAACAGGTACTATCTTCATTTTTTAAAATTTTTTGTTGTAATGTGTAGATTTTCTTACCATTTTATCATGTTTGCAATTCTTAGGTAGTATATTTGGTTGTTGTATGGAAAACATATACAGGGTGATGCAAAATTCAAACCCATAGTATAAAAATTTTATTTGTTTTTCAAAAAATGAAGAAAGTGCGCCAATTAGCGAATGCGCTGTATGTAGTTCTGAACGGTACATGTCCTTATTCCTCGGTTGTCATTGGTCAGCCATATTGTTATGAGGCAATAAGACATATCATGGAATAAAATCGTTTATATAGTGTAAAATGAATAAAACAGTACCAAACATGATATGCACAAGATAACTTTCCTTCTACAGTAGGGGGCGCTGCTTGCAGTCAGAATATCAAGAGGGTACAGCTCTTCAATTTGAGCTTTATTTCATTAAAATATATTCAGAAGTTTCGGAGATATAGCCTTAAATATACAGTAGATAGGAAGAATGCACAACAATATAATATATATAAAAATGACATATGTTATATTGTTGAGATGTTGCGTAACAACATATATATACCAATTAGTTGAGTTTAGAAGAAAAGTGAAGAAATTCGTGTTTGAAGACATACTTTTTCTACTTAGGATGAGTGTCACGTGGTCTCATCAAGACTGCAAGGGTTATATTGCTTCATGTATAACAACAGGTACTATCTTCATTTTTTAAAATTTTTTGTTGTAATGTGTAGATTTTCTTACCATTTTATCATGTTTGCAATTCTTAGGTAGTATATTTGGTTGTTGTATGGAAAACATATACAGGGTGATGCAAAATTCAAACCCATAGTATAAAAATTTTATTTGTTTTTCAAAAAATGAAGAAAGTGCGCCAATTAGCGAATGCGCTGTATGTAGTTCTGAACGGTACATGTCCTTATTCCTCGGTTGTCATTGGTCAGCCATATTGTTATGAGGCAATGAGACATATCATGGAATAAAATCGTTTATATAGTGTAAAATGAATAAAACAGTACCAAACATGATATGCACAAGATAACTTTCCTTCTACAGTAGGGGGCGCTGCTTGCAGTCAGAATATCAAGAGGGTACAGCTCTTCAATTTGAGCTTTATTTCATTAAAATATATTCAGAAGTTTCGGAGATATAGCCTTAAATATACAGTAGTTAGGAAGAATGCACAACAATATAATATATATAAAAATGACATATGTTATATTGTTGAGATGTTGCCTAACAACATATATATACCAATTAGTTGAGTTTAGAAGAAAAGTGAAGAAATTCGTGTTTGAAGACATACTTTTTCTACTTAGGATGAGTGTCACGTGGTCTCATCAAGACTGCAAGGGTTATATTGCTTCATGTATAACAACAGGTACTATCTTCATTTTTTAAAATTTTTTGTTGTAATGTGTAGATTTTCTTACCATTTTATCATGTTTGCAATTCTTAGGTAGTATATTTGGTTGTTGTATGGAAAACATATACAGGGTGATGCAAAATTCAAACCCATAGTATAAAAATTTTATTTGTTTTTCAAAAAATGAAGAAAGTGCGCCAATTAGCGAATGCGCTGTATGTAGTTCTGAACGGTACATGTCCTTATTTTTCGGTTGTCATTGGTCAGCCATATTGTTATGAGGCAATGAGACATATCATGGAATAAAATCGTTTATATAGTGTAAAATGAATAAAACAGTACCAAACATGATATGCACAAGATAACTTTCCTTCTACAGTAGGGGGCGCTGCTTGCAGTCAGAATATGAAGAGGGTACAGCTCTTCAATTTGAGCTTTATTTCATTAAAATATATTCAGAAGTTTCGGAGATATAGCCTTAAATATACAGTAGTTAGGAAGAATGCACAACAATATAATATATATAAAAATGACATATGTTATATTGTTGAGATGTTGCCTAACAACATATATATACCAATTAGTTGAGTTTAGAAGAAAAGTGAAGAAATTCGTGTTTGAAGACATACTTTTTCTACTTAGGATGAGTGTCACGTGGTCTCATCAAGACTGCAAGGGTTATATTGCTTCATGTATAACAACAGGTACTATCTTCATTTTTTAAAATTTTTTGTTGTAATGTGTAGATTTTCTTACCATTTTATCATGTTTGCAATTCTTAGGTAGTATATTTGGTTGTTGTATGGAAAACATATACAGGGTGATGCAAAATTCAAACCCATAGTATAAAAATTTTATTTGTTTTTCAAAAAATGAAGAAAGTGCGCCAATTAGCGAATGCGCTGTATGTAGTTCTGAACGGTACATGTCCTTATTCCTCGGTTGTCATTGGTCAGCCATATTGTTATGAGGCAATGAGACATATCATGGAATAAAATCGTTTATATAGTGTAAAATGAATAAAACAGTACCAAACATGATATGCACAAGATAACTTTCCTTCTACAGTAGGGGGCGCTGCTTGCAGTCAGAATATGAAGAGGGTACAGCTCTTCAATTTGAGCTTTATTTCATTAAAATATATTCAGAAGTTTCGGAGATATAGCCTTAAATATACAGTAGTTAGGAAGAATGCACAACAATATAATATATATAAAAATGACATATGTTATATTGTTGAGATGTTGCCTAACAACATATATATACCAATTAGTTGAGTTTAGAAGAAAAGTGAAGAAATTCGTGTTTGAAGACATACTTTTTCTACTTAGGATGAGTGTCACGTGGTCTCATCAAGACTGCAAGGGTTATATTGCTTCATGTATAACAACAGGTACTATCTTCATTTTTTAAAATTTTTTGTTGTAATGTGTAGATTTTCTTACCATTTTATCATGTTTGCAATTCTTAGGTAGTATATTTGGTTGTTGTATGGAAAACATATACAGGGTGATGCAAAATTCAAACCCATAGTATAAAAATTTTATTTGTTTTTCAAAAAATGAAGAAAGTGCGCCAATTAGCGAATGCGCTGTATGTAGTTCTGAACGGTACATGTCCTTATTCCTCGGTTGTCATTGGTCAGCCATATTGTTATGAGGCAATGAGACATATCATGGAATAAAATCGTTTATATAGTGTAAAATGAATAAAACAGTACCAAACATGATATGCACAAGATAACTTTCCTTCTACAGTAGGGGGCGCTGCTTGCAGTCAGAATATGAAGAGGGTACAGCTCTTCAATTTGAGCTTTATTTCATTAAAATATATTCAGAAGTTTCGGAGATATAGCCTTAAATATACAGTAGTTAGGAAGAATGCACAACAATATAATATATATAAAAATGACATATGTTATATTGTTGAGATGTTGCCTAACAACATATATATACCAATTAGTTGAGTTTAGAAGAAAAGTGAAGAAATTCGTGTTTGAAGACATACTTTTTCTACTTAGGATGAGTGTCACGTGGTCTCATCAAGACTGCAAGGGTTATATTGCTTCATGTATAACAACAGGTACTATCTTCATTTTTTAAAATTTTTTGTTGTAATGTGTAGATTTTCTTACCATTTTATCATGTTTGCAATTCTTAGGTAGTATATTTGGTTGTTGTATGGAAAACATATACAGGGTGATGCAAAATTCAAACCCATAGTATAAAAATTTTATTTGTTTTTCAAAAAATGAAGAAAGTGCGCCAATTAGCGAATGCGCTGTATGTAGTTCTGAACGGTACATGTCCTTATTCCTCGGTTGTCATTGGTCAGCCATATTGTTATGAGGCAATGAGACATATCATGGAATAAAATCGTTTATATAGTGTAAAATGAATAAAACAGTACCAAACATGATATGCACAAGATAACTTTCCTTCTACAGTAGGGGGCGCTGCATGCAGTCAGAATATGAAGAGGGTACAGCTCTTCAATTTGAGCTTTATTTCATTAAAATATATTCAGAAGTTTCGGAGATATAGCCTTAAATATACAGTAGTTAGGAAGAATGCACAACAATATAATATATATAAAAATGACATATGTTATATTGTTGAGATGTTGCCTAACAACATATATATACCAATTAGTTGAGTTTAGAAGAAAAGTGAAGAAATTCGTGTTTGAAGACATACTTTTTCTACTTAGGATGAGTGTCACGTGGTCTCATCAAGACTGCAAGGGTTATATTTCTTCATGTATAACAACAGGTACTATCTTCATTTTTTAAAATTTTTTGTTGTAATGTGTAGATTTTCTTACCATTTTATCATGTTTGCAATTCTTAGGTAGTATATTTGGTTGTTGTATGGAAAACATATACAGGGTGATGCAAAATTCAAACCCATAGTATAAAAATTTTATTTGTTTTTCAAAAAATGAAGAAAGTGCGCCAATTAGCGAATGCGCTGTATGTAGTTCTGAACGGTACATGTCCTTATTCCTCGGTTGTCATTGGTCAGCCATATTGTTATGAGGCAATAAGACATATCATGGAATAAAATCGTTTATATAGTGTAAAATGAATAAAACAGTACCAAACATGATATGCACAAGATAACTTTCCTTCTACAGTAGGGGGCGCTGCTTGCAGTCAGAATATGAAGAGGGTACAGCTCTTCAATTTGAGCTTTATTTCATTAAAATATATTCAGAAGTTTCGGAGATATAGCCTTAAATATACAGTAGATAGGAAGAATGCACAACAATATAATATATATAAAAATGACATATGTTATATTGTTGAGATGTTGCGTAACAACATATATATACCAATTAGTTGAGTTTAGAAGAAAAGTGAAGAAATTCGTGTTTGAAGACATACTTTTTCTACTTAGGATGAGTGTCACGTGGTCTCATCAAGACTGCAAGGGTTATATTGCTTCATGTATAACAACAGGTACTATCTTCATTTTTTAAAATTTTTTGTTGTAATGTGTAGATTTTCTTACCATTTTATCATGTTTGCAATTCTTAGGTAGTATATTTGGTTGTTGTATGGAAAACATATACAGGGTGATGCAAAATTCAAACCCATAGTATAAAAATTTTATTTGTTTTTCAAAAAATGAAGAAAGTGCGCCAATTAGCGAATGCGCTGTATGTAGTTCTGAACGGTACATGTCCTTATTCCTCGGTTGTCATTGGTCAGCCATATTGTTATGAGGCAATGAGACATATCATGGAATAAAATCGTTTATATAGTGTAAAATGAATAAAACAGTACCAAACATGATATGCACAAGATAACTTTCCTTCTACAGTAGGGGGCGCTGCTTGCAGTCAGAATATGAAGAGGGTACAGCTCTTCAATTTGAGCTTTATTTCATTAAAATATATTCAGAAGTTTCGGAGATATAGCCTTAAATATACAGTAGTTAGGAAGAATGCACAACAATATAATATATATAAAAATGACATATGTTATATTGTTGAGATGTTGCCTAACAACATATATATACCAATTAGTTGAGTTTAGAAGAAAAGTGAAGAAATTCGTGTTTGAAGACATACTTTTTCTACTTAGGATGAGTGTAACGTGGTCTCATCAAGACTGCAAGGGTTATATTGCTTCATGTATAACAACAGGTACTATCTTCATTTTTTAAAATTTTTTGTTGTAATGTGTAGATTTTCTTACCATTTTATCATGTTTGCAATTCTTAGGTAGTATATTTGGTTGTTGTATGGAAAACATATACAGGGTGATGCAAAATTCAAACCCATAGTATAAAAATTTTATTTGTTTTTCAAAAAATGAAGAAAGTGCGCCAATTAGCGAATGCGCTGTATGTAGTTCTGAACGGTACATGTCCTTATTCCTCGGTTGTCATTGGTCAGCCATATTGTTATGAGGCAATGAGACATATCATGGAATAAAATCGTTTATATAGTGTAAAATGAATAAAACAGTACCAAACATGATATGCACAAGATAACTTTCCTTCTACAGTAGGGGGCGCTGCTTGCAGTCAGAATATCAAGAGGGTACAGCTCTTCAATTTGAGCTTTATTTCATTAAAATATATTCAGAAGTTTCGGAGATATAGCCTTAAATATACAGTAGTTAGGAAGAATGCACAACAATATAATATATATAAAAATGACATATGTTATATTGTTGAGATGTTGCCTAACAACATATATATACCAATTAGTTGAGTTTAGAAGAAAAGTGAAGAAATTCGTGTTTGAAGACATACTTTTTCTACTTAGGACGAGTGTCACGTGGTCTCATCAAGACTGTAAGGGTTATATTGCTTCATGTATAACAACAGGTACTATCTTCATTTTTTAAAATTTTTTGTTGTAATGTGCAGATTTTCTTACCATTTTATCATGTTTGCAATTCTTAGGTAGTATATTTGGTTGTTGTATGGAAAACATATACAGGGTGATGCAAAATTCAAACCCATAGTATAAAAATTTTATTTGTTTTTCAAAAAATGAAGAAAGTGCGCCAATTAGCGAATGCGCTGTATGTAGTTCTGAACGGTACATGTCCTTATTCCTCGGTTGTCATTGGTCAGCCATATTGTTATGAGGCAATGAGACATATCATGGAATAAAATCGTTTATATAGTGTAAAATGAATAAAACAGTACCAAACATGATATGCACAAGATAACTTTCCTTCTACAGTAGGGGGCGCTGCTTGTAGTCAGAATATCAAGAGGGTACAGCTCTTCAATTTGAGCTTTATTTCATTAAAATATATTCAGAAGTTTCGGAGATATAGCCTTAAATATACAGTAGTTAGGAAGAATGCACAACAATATAATATATATAAAAATGACATATGTTATATTGTTGAGATGTTGCCTAACAACATATATATACCAATTAGTTGAGTTTAGAAGAAAAGTGAAGAAATTCGTGTTTGAAGACATACTTTTTCTACTTAGGATGAGCGTCACGTGGTCTCATCAAGACTGCAAGGGTTATATTGCTTCATGTATAACAACAGGTACTATCTTCATTTTTTAAAATTTTTTGTTGTAATGTGTAGATTTTCTTACCATTTTATCATGTTTGCAATTCTTAGGTAGTATATTTGGTTGTTGTATGGAAAACATATACAGGGTGATGCAAAATTCAAACCCATAGTATAAAAATTTTATTTGTTTTTCAAAAAATGAAGAAAGTGCGCCAATTAGCGAATGCGCTGTATGTAGTTCTGAACGGTACATGTCCTTATTCCTCGGTTGTCATTGGTCAGCCATATTGTTATGAGGCAATGAGACATATCATGGAATAAAATCGTTTATATAGTGTAAAATGAATAAAACAGTACCAAACATGATATGCACAAGATAACTTTCCTTCTACAGTAGGGGGCGCTGCTTGCAGTCAGAATATGAAGAGGGTACAGCTCTTCAATTTGAGCTTTATTTCATTAAAATATATTCAGAAGTTTCGGAGATATAGCCTTAAATATACAGTAGTTAGGAAGAATGCACAACAATATAATATATATAAAAATGACATATGTTATATTGTTGAGATGTTGCCTAACAACATATATATACCAATTAGTTGAGTTTAGAAGAAAAGTGAAGAAATTCGTGTTTGAAGACATACTTTTTCTACTTAGGATGAGTGTCACGTGGTCTCATCAAGACTGCAAGGGTTATATTGCTTCATGTATAACAACAGGTACTATCTTCATTTTTTAAAATTTTTTGTTGTAATGTGTAGATTTTCTTACCATTTTATCATGTTTGCAATTCTTAGGTAGTATATTTGGTTGTTGTATGGAAAACATATACAGGGTGATGCAAAATTCAAACCCATAGTATAAAAATTTTATTTGTTTTTCAAAAAATGAAGAAAGTGCGCCAATTAGCGAATGCGCTGTATGTAGTTCTGAACGGTACATGTCCTTATTCCTCGGTTGTCATTGGTCAGCCATATTGTTATGAGGCAATGAGACATATCATGGAATAAAATCGTTTATATAGTGTAAAATGAATAAAACAGTACCAAACATGATATGCACAAGATAACTTTCCTTCTACAGTAGGGGGCGCTGCTTGCAGTCAGAATATGAAGAGGGTACAGCTCTTCAATTTGAGCTTTATTTCATTAAAATATATTCAGAAGTTTCGGAGATATAGCCTTAAATATACAGTAGTTAGGAAGAATGCACAACAATATAATATATATAAAAATGACATATGTTATATTGTTGAGATGTTGCCTAACAACATATATATACCAATTAGTTGAGTTTAGAAGAAAAGTGAAGAAATTCGTGTTTGAAGACATACTTTTTCTACTTAGGATGAGTGTCACGTGGTCTCATCAAGACTGCAAGGGTTATATTGCTTCATGTATAACAACAGGTACTATCTTCATTTTTTAAAATTTTTTGTTGTAATGTGTAGATTTTCTTACCATTTTATCATGTTTGCAATTCTTAGGTAGTATATTTGGTTGTTGTATGGAAAACATATACAGGGTGATGCAAAATTCAAACCCATAGTATAAAAATTTTATTTGTTTTTCAAAAAATGAAGAAAGTGCGCCAATTAGCGAATGCGCTGTATGTAGTTCTGAACGGTACATGTCCTTATTCCTCGGTTGTCATTGGTCAGCCATATTGTTATGAGGCAATGAGACATATCATGGAATAAAATCGTTTATATAGTGTAAAATGAATAAAACAGTACCAAACATGATATGCACAAGATAACTTTCCTTCTACAGTAGGGGGCGCTGCTTGCAGTCAGAATATGAAGAGGGTACAGCTCTTCAATTTGAGCTTTATTTCATTAAAATATATTCAGAAGTTTCGGAGATATAGCCTTAAATATACAGTAGTTAGGAAGAATGCACAACAATATAATATATATAAAAATGACATATGTTATATTGTTGAGATGTTGCCTAACAACATATATATACCAATTAGTTGAGTTTAGAAGAAAAGTGAAGAAATTCGTGTTTGAAGACATACTTTTTCTACTTAGGATGAGTGTCACGTGGTCTCATCAAGACTGCAAGGGTTATATTGCTTCATGTATAACAACAGGTACTATCTTCATTTTTTAAAATTTTTTGTTGTAATGTGTAGATTTTCTTACCATTTTATCATGTTTGCAATTCTTAGGTAGTATATTTGGTTGTTGTATGGAAAACATATACAGGGTGATGCAAAATTCAAACCCATAGTATAAAAATTTTATTTGTTTTTCAAAAAATGAAGAAAGTGCGCCAATTAGCGAATGCGCTGTATGTAGTTCTGAACGGTACATGTCCTTATTCCTCGGTTGTCATTGGTCAGCCATATTGTTATGAGGCAATGAGACATATCATGGAATAAAATCGTTTATATAGTGTAAAATGAATAAAACAGTACCAAACATGATATGCACAAGATAACTTTCCTTCTACAGTAGGGGGCGCTGCTTGCAGTCAGAATATGAAGAGGGTACAGCTCTTCAATTTGAGCTTTATTTCATTAAAATATATTCAGAAGTTTCGGAGATATAGCCTTAAATATACAGTAGTTAGGAAGAATGCACAACAATATAATATATATAAAAATGACATATGTTATATTGTTGAGATGTTGCCTAACAACATATATATACCAATTAGTTGAGTTTAGAAGAAAAGTGAAGAAATTCGTGTTTGAAGACATACTTTTTCTACTTAGGATGAGTGTCACGTGGTCTCATCAAGACTGCAAGGGTTATATTGCTTCATGTATAACAACAGGTACTATCTTCATTTTTTAAAATTTTTTGTTGTAATGTGTAGATTTTCTTACCATTTTATCATGTTTGCAATTCTTAGGTAGTATATTTGGTTGTTGTATGGAAAACATATACAGGGTGATGCAAAATTCAAACCCATAGTATAAAAATTTTATTTGTTTTTCAAAAAATGAAGAAAGTGCGCCAATTAGCGAATGCGCTGTATGTAGTTCTGAACGGTACATGTCCTTATTCCTCGGTTGTCATTGGTCAGCCATATTGTTATGAGGCAATGAGACATATCATGGAATAAAATCGTTTATATAGTGTAAAATGAATAAAACAGTACCAAACATGATATGCACAAGATAACTTTCCTTCTACAGTAGGGGGCGCTGCTTGCAGTCAGAATATCAAGAGGGTACAGCTCTTCAATTTGAGCTTTATTTCATTAAAATATATTCAGAAGTTTCGGAGATATAGCCTTAAATATACAGTAGTTAGGAAGAATGCACAACAATATAATATATATAAAAATGACATATGTTATATTGTTGAGATGTTGCCTAACAACATATATATACCAATTAGTTGAGTTTAGAAGAAAAGTGAAGAAATTCGTGTTTGAAGACATACTTTTTCTACTTAGGACGAGTGTCACGTGGTCTCATCAAGACTATAAGGGTTATATTGCTTCATGTATAACAACAGGTACTATCTTCATTTTTTAAAATTTTTTGTTGTAATGTGCAGATTTTCTTACCATTTTATCATGTTTGCAATTCTTAGGTAGTATATTTGGTTGTTGTATGGAAAACATATACAGGGTGATGCAAAATTCAAACCCATAGTATAAAAATTTTATTTGTTTTTCAAAAAATGAAGAAAGTGCGCCAATTAGCGAATGCGCTGTATGTAGTTCTGAACGGTACATGTCCTTATTCCTCGGTTGTCATTGGTCAGCCATATTGTTATGAGGCAATGAGACATATCATGGAATAAAATCGTTTATATAGTGTAAAATGAATAAAACAGTACCAAACATGATATGCACAAGATAACTTTCCTTCTACAGTAGGGGGCGCTGCTTGTAGTCAGAATATCAAGAGGGTACAGCTCTTCAATTTGAGCTTTATTTCATTAAAATATATTCAGAAGTTTCGGAGATATAGCCTTAAATATACAGTAGTTAGGAAGAATGCACAACAATATAATATATATAAAAATGACATATGTTATATTGTTGAGATGTTGCCTAACAACATATATATACCAATTAGTTGAGTTTAGAAGAAAAGTGAAGAAATTCGTGTTTGAAGACATACTTTTTCTACTTAGGATGAGCGTCACGTGGTCTCATCAAGACTGCAAGGGTTATATTGCTTCATGTATAACAACAGGTACTATCTTCATTTTTTAAAATTTTTTGTTGTAATGTGTAGATTTTCTTACCATTTTATCATGTTTGCAATTCTTAGGTAGTATATTTGGTTGTTGTATGGAAAACATATACAGGGTGATGCAAAATTCAAACCCATAGTATAAAAATTTTATTTGTTTTTCAAAAAATGAAGAAAGTGCGCCAATTAGCGAATGCGCTGTATGTAGTTCTGAACGGTACATGTCCTTATTCCTCGGTTGTCATTGGTCAGCCATATTGTTATGAGGCAATGAGACATATCATGGAATAAAATCGTTTATATAGTGTAAAATGAATAAAACAGTACCAAACATGATATGCACAAGATAACTTTCCTTCTACAGTAGGGGGCGCTGCTTGCAGTCAGAATATGAAGAGGGTACAGCTCTTCAATTTGAGCTTTATTTCATTAAAATATATTCAGAAGTTTCGGAGATATAGCCTTAAATATACAGTAGTTAGGAAGAATGCACAACAATATAATATATATAAAAATGACATATGTTATATTGTTGAGATGTTGCCTAACAACATATATATACCAATTAGTTGAGTTTAGAAGAAAAGTGAAGAAATTCGTGTTTGAAGACATACTTTTTCTACTTAGGATGAGTGTCACGTGGTCTCATCAAGACTGCAAGGGTTATATTGCTTCATGTATAACAACAGGTACTATCTTCATTTTTTAAAATTTTTTGTTGTAATGTGTAGATTTTCTTACCATTTTATCATGTTTGCAATTCTTAGGTAGTATATTTGGTTGTTGTATGGAAAACATATACAGGGTGATGCAAAATTCAAACCCATAGTATAAAAATTTTATTTGTTTTTCAAAAAATGAAGAAAGTGCGCCAATTAGCGAATGCGCTGTATGTAGTTCTGAACGGTACATGTCCTTATTCCTCGGTTGTCATTGGTCAGCCATATTGTTATGAGGCAATGAGACATATCATGGAATAAAATCGTTTATATAGTGTAAAATGAATAAAACAGTACCAAACATGATATGCACAAGATAACTTTCCTTCTACAGTAGGGGGCGCTGCTTGCAGTCAGAATATGAAGAGGGTACAGCTCTTCAATTTGAGCTTTATTTCATTAAAATATATTCAGAAGTTTCGGAGATATAGCCTTAAATATACAGTAGTTAGGAAGAATGCACAACAATATAATATATATAAAAATGACATATGTTATATTGTTGAGATGTTGCCTAACAACATATATATATACCAATTAGTTGAGTTTAGAAGAAAAGTGAAGAAATTCGTGTTTGAAGACATACTTTTTCTACTTAGGATGAGTGTCACGTGGTCTCATCAAGACTGCAAGGGTTATATTGCTTCATGTATAACAACAGGTACTATCTTCATTTTTTAAAATTTTTTGTTGTAATGTGTAGATTTTCTTACCATTTTATCATGTTTGCAATTCTTAGGTAGTATATTTGGTTGTTGTATGGAAAACATATACAGGGTGATGCAAAATTCAAACCCATAGTATAAAAATTTTATTTGTTTTTCAAAAAATGAAGAAAGTGCGCCAATTAGCGAATGCGCTGTATGTAGTTCTGAACGGTACATGTCCTTATTCCTCGGTTGTCATTGGTCAGCCATATTGTTATGAGGCAATGAGACATATCATGGAATAAAATCGTTTATATAGTGTAAAATGAATAAAACAGTACCAAACATGATATGCACAAGATAACTTTCCTTCTACAGTAGGGGGCGCTGCTTGCAGTCAGAATATGAAGAGGGTACAGCTCTTCAATTTGAGCTTTATTTCATTAAAATATATTCAGAAGTTTCGGAGATATAGCCTTAAATATACAGTAGTTAGGAAGAATGCACAACAATATAATATATATAAAAATGACATATGTTATATTGTTGAGATGTTGCCTAACAACATATATATACCAATTAGTTGAGTTTAGAAGAAAAGTGAAGAAATTCGTGTTTGAAGACATACTTTTTCTACTTAGGATGAGTGTCACGTGGTCTCATCAAGACTGCAAGGGTTATATTGCTTCATGTATAACAACAGGTACTATCTTCATTTTTTAAAATTTTTTGTTGTAATGTGTAGATTTTCTTACCATTTTATCATGTTTGCAATTCTTAGGTAGTATATTTGGTTGTTGTATGGAAAACATATACAGGGTGATGCAAAATTCAAACCCATAGTATAAAAATTTTATTTGTTTTTCAAAAAATGAAGAAAGTGCGCCAATTAGCGAATGCGCTGTATGTAGTTCTGAACGGTACATGTCCTTATTCCTCGGTTGTCATTGGTCAGCCATATTGTTATGAGGCAATGAGACATATCATGGAATAAAATCGTTTATATAGTGTAAAATGAATAAAACAGTACCAAACATGATATGCACAAGATAACTTTCCTTCTACAGTAGGGGGCGCTGCTTGCAGTCAGAATATGAAGAGGGTACAGCTCTTCAATTTGAGCTTTATTTCATTAAAATATATTCAGAAGTTTCGGAGATATAGCCTTAAATATACAGTAGTTAGGAAGAATGCACAACAATATAATATATATAAAAATGACATATGTTATATTGTTGAGATGTTGCCTAACAACATATATATACCAATTAGTTGAGTTTAGAAGAAAAGTGAAGAAATTCGTGTTTGAAGACATACTTTTTCTACTTAGGATGAGTGTCACGTGGTCTCATCAAGACTGCAAGGGTTATATTGCTTCATGTATAACAACAGGTACTATCTTCATTTTTTAAAATTTTTTGTTGTAATGTGTAGATTTTCTTACCATTTTATCATGTTTGCAATTCTTAGGTAGTATATTTGGTTGTTGTATGGAAAACATATACAGGGTGATGCAAAATTCAAACCCATAGTATAAAAATTTTATTTGTTTTTCAAAAAATGAAGAAAGTGCGCCAATTAGCGAATGCGCTGTATGTAGTTCTGAACGGTACATGTCCTTATTCCTCGGTTGTCATTGGTCAGCCATATTGTTATGAGGCAATGAGACATATCATGGAATAAAATCGTTTATATAGTGTAAAATGAATAAAACAGTACCAAACATGATATGCACAAGATAACTTTCCTTCTACAGTAGGGGGCGCTGCTTGCAGTCAGAATATGAAGAGGGTACAGCTCTTCAATTTGAGCTTTATTTCATTAAAATATATTCAGAAGTTTCGGAGATATAGCCTTAAATATACAGTAGTTAGGAAGAATGCACAACAATATAATATATATAAAAATGACATATGTTATATTGTTGAGATGTTGCCTAACAACATATATATACCAATTAGTTGAGTTTAGAAGAAAAGTGAAGAAATTCGTGTTTGAAGACATACTTTTTCTACTTAGGATGAGTGTCACGTGGTCTCATCAAGACTGCAAGGGTTATATTGCTTCATGTATAACAACAGGTACTATCTTCATTTTTTAAAATTTTTTGTTGTAATGTGTAGATTTTCTTACCATTTTATCATGTTTGCAATTCTTAGGTAGTATATTTGGTTGTTGTATGGAAAACATATACAGGGTGATGCAAAATTCAAACCCATAGTATAAAAATTTTATTTGTTTTTCAAAAAATGAAGAAAGTGCGCCAATTAGCGAATGCGCTGTATGTAGTTCTGAACGGTACATGTCCTTATTCCTCGGTTGTCATTGGTCAGCCATATTGTTATGAGGCAATGAGACATATCATGGAATAAAATCGTTTATATAGTGTAAAATGAATAAAACAGTACCAAATATGATATGCACAAGATAACTTTCCTTCTACAGTAGGGGGCGCTGCATGCAGTCAGAATATGAAGAGGGTACAGCTCTTCAATTTGAGCTTTATTTCATTAAAATATATTCAGAAGTTTCGGAGATATAGCCTTAAATATACAGTAGTTAGGAAGAATGCACAACAATATAATATATATAAAAATGACATATGTTATATTGTTGAGATGTTGCCTAACAACATATATATACCAATTAGTTGAGTTTAGAAGAAAAGTGAAGAAATTCGTGTTTGAAGACATACTTTTTCTACTTAGGATGAGTGTCACGTGGTCTCATCAAGACTGCAAGGGTTATATTTCTTCATGTATAACAACAGGTACTATCTTCATTTTTTAAAATTTTTTGTTGTAATGTGTAGATTTTCTTACCATTTTATCATGTTTGCAATTCTTAGGTAGTATATTTGGTTGTTGTATGGAAAACATATACAGGGTGATGCAAAATTCAAACCCATAGTATAAAAATTTTATTTGTTTTTCAAAAAATGAAGAAAGTGCGCCAATTAGCGAATGCGCTGTATGTAGTTCTGAACGGTACATGTCCTTATTCCTCGGTTGTCATTGGTCAGCCATATTGTTATGAGGCAATAAGACATATCATGGAATAAAATCGTTTATAT
Organism: Thermobia domestica; assembly: GCF_964235325.1. Taxonomy (NCBI): domain Eukaryota; kingdom Metazoa; phylum Arthropoda; class Insecta; order Zygentoma; family Lepismatidae; genus Thermobia; species Thermobia domestica. The sequence continues at coordinate 4,589 of NW_027657212.1, read as the reverse complement.
AGTGTAAAATGAATAAAACAGTACCAAACATGATATGCACAAGATAACTTTCCTTCTACAGTAGGGGGCGCTGCTTGCAGTCAGAATATCAAGAGGGTACAGCTCTTCAATTTGAGCTTTATTTCATTAAAATATATTCAGAAGTTTCGGAGATATAGCCTTAAATATACAGTAGTTAGGAAGAATGCACAACAATATAATATATATAAAAATGACATATGTTATATTGTTGAGATGTTGCCTAACAACATATATATACCAATTAGTTGAGTTTAGAAGAAAAGTGAAGAAATTCGTGTTTGAAGACATACTTTTTCTACTTAGGATGAGTGTCACGTGGTCTCATCAAGACTGTAAGGGTTATATTGCTTCATGTATAACAACAGGTACTATCTTCATTTTTTAAAATTTTTTGTTGTAATGTGCAGATTTTCTTACCATTTTATCATGTTTGCAATTCTTAGGTAGTATATTTGGTTGTTGTATGGAAAACATATACAGGGTGATGCAAAATTCAAACCCATAGTATAAAAATTTTATTTGTTTTTCAAAAAATGAAGAAAGTGCGCCAATTAGCGAATGCGCTGTATGTAGTTCTGAACGGTACATGTCCTTATTCCTCGGTTGTCATTGGTCAGCCATATTGTTATGAGGCAATGAGACATATCATGGAATAAAATCGTTTATATAGTGTAAAATGAATAAAACAGTACCAAACATGATATGCACAAGATAACTTTCCTTCTACAGTAGGGGGCGCTGCTTGTAGTCAGAATATCAAGAGGGTACAGCTCTTCAATTTGAGCTTTATTTCATTAAAATATATTCAGAAGTTTCGGAGATATAGCCTTAAATATACAGTAGTTAGGAAGAATGCACAACAATATAATATATATAAAAATGACATATGTTATATTGTTGAGATGTTGCCTAACAACATATATATACCAATTAGTTGAGTTTAGAAGAAAAGTGAAGAAATTCGTGTTTGAAGACATACTTTTTCTACTTAGGATGAGTGTCACGTGGTCTCATCAAGACTGCAAGGGTTATATTGCTTCATGTATAACAACAGGTACTATCTTCATTTTTTAAAATTTTTTGTTGTAATGTGTAGATTTTCTTACCATTTTATCATGTTTGCAATTCTTAGGTAGTATATTTGGTTGTTGTATGGAAAACATATACAGGGTGATGCAAAATTCAAACCCATAGTATAAAAATTTTATTTGTTTTTCAAAAAATGAAGAAAGTGCGCCAATTAGCGAATGCGCTGTATGTAGTTCTGAACGGTACATGTCCTTATTCCTCGGTTGTCATTGGTCAGCCATATTGTTATGAGGCAATGAGACATATCATGGAATAAAATCGTTTATATAGTGTAAAATGAATAAAACAGTACCAAACATGATATGCACAAGATAACTTTCCTTCTACAGTAGGGGGCGCTGCTTGCAGTCAGAATATGAAGAGGGTACAGCTCTTCAATTTGAGCTTTATTTCATTAAAATATATTCAGAAGTTTCGGAGATATAGCCTTAAATATACAGTAGTTAGGAAGAATGCACAACAATATAATATATATAAAAATGACATATGTTATATTGTTGAGATGTTGCCTAACAACATATATATACCAATTAGTTGAGTTTAGAAGAAAAGTGAAGAAATTCGTGTTTGAAGACATACTTTTTCTACTTAGGATGAGTGTCACGTGGTCTCATCAAGACTGCAAGGGTTATATTGCTTCATGTATAACAACAGGTACTATCTTCATTTTTTAAAATTTTTTGTTGTAATGTGTAGATTTTCTTACCATTTTATCATGTTTGCAATTCTTAGGTAGTATATTTGGTTGTTGTATGGAAAACATATACAGGGTGATGCAAAATTCAAACCCATAGTATAAAAATTTTATTTGTTTTTCAAAAAATGAAGAAAGTGCGCCAATTAGCGAATGCGCTGTATGTAGTTCTGAACGGTACATGTCCTTATTCCTCGGTTGTCATTGGTCAGCCATATTGTTATGAGGCAATGAGACATATCATGGAATAAAATCGTTTATATAGTGTAAAATGAATAAAACAGTACCAAACATGATATGCACAAGATAACTTTCCTTCTACAGTAGGGGGCGCTGCTTGCAGTCAGAATATGAAGAGGGTACAGCTCTTCAATTTGAGCTTTATTTCATTAAAATATATTCAGAAGTTTCGGAGATATAGCCTTAAATATACAGTAGTTAGGAAGAATGCACAACAATATAATATATATAAAAATGACATATGTTATATTGTTGAGATGTTGCCTAACAACATATATATACCAATTAGTTGAGTTTAGAAGAAAAGTGAAGAAATTCGTGTTTGAAGACATACTTTTTCTACTTAGGACGAGTGTCACGTGGTCTCATCAAGACTATAAGGGTTATATTGCTTCATGTATAACAACAGGTACTATCTTCATTTTTTAAAATTTTTTGTTGTAATGTGCAGATTTTCTTACCATTTTATCATGTTTGCAATTCTTAGGTAGTATATTTGGTTGTTGTATGGAAAACATATACAGGGTGATGCAAAATTCAAACCCATAGTATAAAAATTTTATTTGTTTTTCAAAAAATGAAGAAAGTGCGCCAATTAGCGAATGCGCTGTATGTAGTTCTGAACGGTACATGTCCTTATTCCTCGGTTGTCATTGGTCAGCCATATTGTTATGAGGCAATGAGACATATCATGGAATAAAATCGTTTATATAGTGTAAAATGAATAAAACAGTACCAAACATGATATGCACAAGATAACTTTCCTTCTACAGTAGGGGGCGCTGCTTGTAGTCAGAATATCAAGAGGGTACAGCTCTTCAATTTGAGCTTTATTTCATTAAAATATATTCAGAAGTTTCGGAGATATAGCCTTAAATATACAGTAGTTAGGAAGAATGCACAACAATATAATATATATAAAAATGACATATGTTATATTGTTGAGATGTTGCCTAACAACATATATATACCAATTAGTTGAGTTTAGAAGAAAAGTGAAGAAATTCGTGTTTGAAGACATACTTTTTCTACTTAGGATGAGTGTCACGTGGTCTCATCAAGACTGCAAGGGTTATATTGCTTCATGTATAACAACAGGTACTATCTTCATTTTTTAAAATTTTTTGTTGTAATGTGTAGATTTTCTTACCATTTTATCATGTTTGCAATTCTTAGGTAGTATATTTGGTTGTTGTATGGAAAACATATACAGGGTGATGCAAAATTCAAACCCATAGTATAAAAATTTTATTTGTTTTTCAAAAAATGAAGAAAGTGCGCCAATTAGCGAATGCGCTGTATGTAGTTCTGAACGGTACATGTCCTTATTCCTCGGTTGTCATTGGTCAGCCATATTGTTATGAGGCAATGAGACATATCATGGAATAAAATCGTTTATATAGTGTAAAATGAATAAAACAGTACCAAACATGATATGCACAAGATAACTTTCCTTCTACAGTAGGGGGCGCTGCTTGCAGTCAGAATATCAAGAGGGTACAGCTCTTCAATTTGAGCTTTATTTCATTAAAATATATTCAGAAGTTTCGGAGATATAGCCTTAAATATACAGTAGTTAGGAAGAATGCACAACAATATAATATATATAAAAATGACATATGTTATATTGTTGAGATGTTGCCTAACAACATATATATACCAATTAGTTGAGTTTAGAAGAAAAGTGAAGAAATTCGTGTTTGAAGACATACTTTTTCTACTTAGGACGAGTGTCACGTGGTCTCATCAAGACTGTAAGGGTTATATTGCTTCATGTATAACAACAGGTACTATCTTCATTTTTTAAAATTTTTTGTTGTAATGTGCAGATTTTCTTACCATTTTATCATGTTTGCAATTCTTAGGTAGTATATTTGGTTGTTGTATGGAAAACATATACAGGGTGATGCAAAATTCAAACCCATAGTATAAAAATTTTATTTGTTTTTCAAAAAATGAAGAAAGTGCGCCAATTAGCGAATGCGCTGTATGTAGTTCTGAACGGTACATGTCCTTATTCCTCGGTTGTCATTGGTCAGCCATATTGTTATGAGGCAATGAGACATATCATGGAATAAAATCGTTTATATAGTGTAAAATGAATAAAACAGTACCAAACATGATATGCACAAGATAACTTTCCTTCTACAGTAGGGGGCGCTGCTTGTAGTCAGAATATCAAGAGGGTACAGCTCTTCAATTTGAGCTTTATTTCATTAAAATATATTCAGAAGTTTCGGAGATATAGCCTTAAATATACAGTAGTTAGGAAGAATGCACAACAATATAATATATATAAAAATGACATATGTTATATTGTTGAGATGTTGCCTAACAACATATATATACCAATTAGTTGAGTTTAGAAGAAAAGTGAAGAAATTCGTGTTTGAAGACATACTTTTTCTACTTAGGATGAGCGTCACGTGGTCTCATCAAGACTGCAAGGGTTATATTGCTTCATGTATAACAACAGGTACTATCTTCATTTTTTAAAATTTTTTGTTGTAATGTGTAGATTTTCTTACCATTTTATCATGTTTGC